>NW_003546242.1:1766937-1780989 GCF_000090795.2 Amphimedon queenslandica | reverse complement strand
GCTCGTCCTGCGGGAATGAATTAACAAACATTATACTCTGTAATCTATCCAGTTTAGTAACCATGGTAAAACCGTAGAGGTTCCTCATATCAAATATTAGTACCCCATTGTTATAAGAGACAGATCCACTTGTGGTAACCACTTCATCGTCATGGAACCCATCACTCCTAATAACTGTCACGGGGAACATCATTCCATTGTAATTATAGTTGACAGTAAAGTCAGTAATAGTGGAGTTGAGTATCCTATCAACAAAATTGGTCTCAAGATTAATGTTATTGTTGGTCACTAAAGCTCCATTTACCCTCTCCTGTACAATTTTATACGTGGATCCTGTCTTCATACAGTGGCTGTTAAATGTTATCATGTAGGTGTCATCAGAAGCACTAGAGGTTATGTAATATATACCACGCCCATATATGGCACTGCCTGGTACACCAGTAATAGTCATATTGACTTCACTCACATCAGGGGCTGGGACGTTAAGGATTGTATTAGGATCTGTAAAATAAGAGACAATTAAGGTTTAGCAATAAGAACATTGTGCATTGTACACGTAGTTGGTAATTTTGGAGTGGGAATTTGGAGCTTTTATATAGATTTGCCAAAATTCATTTTGAACTATTCATTACATATACACATATGTACATGCTCAATGGTATAAAATTTGATTTGCCAGTCACCAAAAATTTAGCAAATAATTCACCAAAATTTTTCTCAATATTATGACTCACTGTTGCAATCCTGTAGGCTGCACACTTTGATTGATGGAGGTATGTCAGTGGAGGTAGGCTCCGTAGGTTGAGTACATGTTCTTACATGATCACCAGCTGGTGTTTGACACTTTAACTGTCTCACCCTAATACCACCACCACAAGTACGAGAACACTGAAAGAATTACAATAATAAATTAATTAATTTATACATTACTAGTTACTATTTATTAATTATTAATGGTTACTAATAATTAGTAACTCACTGGCGTGTAAGCATAAGGGACCCAGGATGATCCATCAGAATTAAGAACAAAAGCTGTGTCAGGATTACCTGGGGATATAGGTTCCTCAGGTATTGGAGTCATCGTAGCAGGTGGAGGAGGTAAAGTACTAGTAACATTAAATATTGAGAATATAGTGGACGCAACATCAGGCCTACTGACAAAGAAGGAATCATTAATGGGAGTGTAGTACAAGTAGCCGAATCCAAATGGCATCGAAGAAGCAGATTCATTAAATGAAATTGGCTCATCATCATTTGGAGTATATGTGGTGAACACATTTGCTGGTATCATAGATCCACTCATTTTATCAGTAATAGCATTAGTGACATTGATCAAAGAGTTGTTGTAACTAATAAACTCATAACTTTGAACACGACGTACCAATGCATTATTCATTGGTAGTATATCCCGCCCACCAATAACCAAAATTGTGTTATTGTTACTGTCCACTCTAGTCCCTACTGTTTGTGATGGAGGTGATATAACTGCATCAATAGCATTATTAATCTCAGGACGATTGCTAACAATGATTCTGTCTGAACTGACAGATATTGTCTGTGGTCCTTGAAAAGCTACTTCTGTACTTGTTAGAGATAAAACATTAACTTGATCTGAGTTAGATTGATACTGAATCAATGTGTTAAACATTTGATTCTTTGATCTGAAAGCAGTAGATCCATCCTGATTGATAACGGAATACCTTGAGTTACTAAACCTAACACTTTGTACTGAACTGACTGATAGAGTGGTGTTCTCAGTAATAGGATTAGTCACTGATCCTCCTATTGTAAGGACCGGGTTACCATCAATTATAATGACTCCACCACTAAAAGTAGTAGGAGGATTAGCAGATCTAATTGTGTCAATGGTTTCAGAGTCATCAGTGAAGAAAGCAGTTCCTGATATTTCACTAGCCACCAGTAGGCCATCTCTACTTGCAGTTGTTGTAGCATTTTGAAAAAAAGATTGTAAATCTCCATCACGAAAGTAAATACACTCAAAAATATTGCCACTCAATCTCTGTCTAATTCCACCTGGTTTAACTATAGATAGGTTAGGATGTTTATATTCAATAGTTTGACCAGTGCTAATGTTAAGCTGTGAACCACCAGTCAATGATATTATATTAGTATCACTACCAGTGTTACGGTTCATGGCCCGTACTATAGGATTACCCATTTCATCATTTCTAATGACTACCGTTATACCGCTAGTGGTCACAGGTGGTGGTGCAGTGGTTCCTGGTCCAGGTATAGCAGGATCAGGAGTAGATGTTGCCACTGGTCTTAATAACTCACTATTAATAGCAGCATCAAGTGTAGCTCTATCAGTAATGAAAACTGTAGCAGTAGCTCCAGGATCTCCAGTTATGTAGACGTAAAATATAGTCATGGCAGTTTGATTATAAGGTGGTGTCCCTGATACAGTGGTTGGGATAGTTTCATTGGAGTAATAAGTTTGTACAAGGCTTGCTGTCACTCCAAGGAATATGGCGTTGCCATTCATGATGCCACCAAAGGAGGTTCCCAATAATCTTACAGTGCCCCCAGTGGGTACCTCATGACGTGCTGTGTTCCTACCCATCCTCTCAATACTGCTGCATCTTATCATTAGGAAAAAGTTACCTTGGGCGTCCCTGTTGCTAAAAGTCACTCCAAATTGTGGGTTGGATAGTAATCCTTTGACCATACCATCATTAGTTAGGAGTGTGTTACCATTACTATCAACGACTATTTGGTAACTTGAGTCAACATTAAAGGTTTTAGAAGCTATAGGATTATACTGTACTATATTCTGACCATTAGGAGCATAAGTAAACATGGATATACCAGTGAATGGGCCACGTGAATTACAAGGAGTAAAACTAATAGTTCCCCCACTGTAGCTAACAGCATCTCCATCATTCAGTGTCACGCTCATTGCTGATCCAGTGAATTCAACTACATTCTGCCCATTCAATTGAAGTATTCCAGTATTACCTGATTCAAGGACTGTGGTGTACATAGCTCTTAATCCAGTTATGGTTCTAGGCATTGTTGCTGCTGTAATGTTGTCATTTAATGATTGTGAACTGGTAGCAAAGGCCTCAGACCCAGATACGTATAGTCGGACATTAATATCAGGACCAGAAGACACTGTTGCATCTCCATTAAATGCTATACCATTAGTATTTCCAACATTATAAGCAAAAGATTCAATACCAGTATTATTTGCACTGCCTGACAAGGCCTGACCATTATATGATAACAGTACAGGTCCAGCAATATCAGACTCTGTAAAACCAGAGTTAATGGTGAATACAGTGACACCACCATACTTCACTCTATTACCTTCGACTGTATAAGCAGCTTGAGATGTTCCACCTCCAGCTAGAAACATTTGACCCTCTTGAATCATAGCAGTTACCTTTGAGCTTGTTGAGAAGACAGCATTATGAGCATTGATGAAGAAGGAGTCGTAGGATACAAAAGCAGTTGCTTCATTGCTGGCAGATCTGTACTGTTCAAAGCCTTCCCCAGCTAAGAGGACATTGTCAATGTTATTAAAAGTCATGCTACCAACCATAAGTGTGCTACCAGTATAACTGGTTGGGGATACAGCCGTCCTGACATTAGTTGATGATGTTATTGTAAAAGCATTAGTACCAGTTCCCCTAAAGTTGAAACCTATAGCTGCTCCAGCTCCAACTGGCTCTATGGTCATTGCAGCACCAGACTGTTTACTTAACTCTCCAGTAATGTATGAATTCTCTGATGTTATGATTAGCCGTTCATTCCGTACTTGGTTCAATCTAACAAACACCTTACCTGTTGCTTTGACTTGAACTGCTTTTGGACCAGAATACTCATAAAGGTGACCAAATGGTGATATATAGTAATAGGGCATGTATCCGCTAAAAGTGGCAACACCAGACCCGGTTCCTAACTTATAGAAACCTGCTGATCCCGTGTAACTGAAGCTACCAGTGGAAGGTATTGTTCTAACAGCTAAGAAAGAACCAGTTGCTATCAATGACTGACCATTGATCTTTATCATCCCATTAGAAATTTCATAAGTAGGAGCAGAGAAACCCTGTGAAGCACTAAAGGATGTCTGAGTACCCATTTGAGTAGTTGTTCGCGTAGTATTAAAGGTTGTAGAATATCCAGTTGGGTCAGGTACTTGAATAGTGATACTAATCATAGCAGCATCCCTGGTAGTAGTGACAGCTATCATTCCAGTGACACTATCAACAAGAGTGAATGTCCCTGTATGAGGAATGAACTCATTAACAGAAGCAGGTCCACCTAATAAAACAACACTAATAAGAGCAATTAATAATGTCAACAGCAACAGATAGGGGTACCAGTAGGCAAATTATGTTTCAATT
This sequence comes from Amphimedon queenslandica, assembly GCF_000090795.2. NCBI lineage: Eukaryota > Metazoa > Porifera > Demospongiae > Haplosclerida > Niphatidae > Amphimedon > Amphimedon queenslandica. The sequence continues at coordinate 1,776,619 of NW_003546242.1, read as the reverse complement.
TTTGCTTATTATGCTTTAAAATGACTCCAATTATCCACATTATTATGCTCATAGTTTAAGCTTTACTGAATATCGACTATCAAGTTACATGTACATGTGTCTGTTATAATTGCAATATTATAATAATGCCAGAATCTTAAAATGTTTCGTGATTTTGAGTCACTGCAAAATAGCACAACCTAAACCATTGAACTTGCCACACTTGCATGGCTTGAGGAGGTAAGTATTAAGCAGTTGGGTTGTTTTACTAGTACTTGAAATCATGTGGTCAGCCAGAAATCTTAGACCCATTATGCTTCCATTATGCCAGCATAATAATTTGCCCCAAATATGCCCCAAATTATGCTAGCACAATTTGCCTAGCCCTAGCAACAGATACTTACCAGGACATGCTTGCATGTTACATTGTATACAGGAAAGTGGATTACTTCCATTTCGAAAATCACCAATATTGCAGCAAGGCTGACTGCCACAGAGTTGTAAAGCAGCACCAGCCTGATCCTCACACCGACAATACTGGATCATACAACCACCACCACAGGTCACAGAACACTGGAAATAATAATAATAATAATAATAATAACAATAATAAAAATGATAATATCGTAATTCTTCTAAAAATTCGCCACAGTCACTTTTGATAAATAAATTTGGAAAACAAATAATTAGAGTAAACTAAGCCTTTATGGCCAACTAATAATTAATTATGATGAAATACTCCGTAGGAGGCACTAAGCTAGCAAGATAATAAGTGTCTATGCTTCTTGTTGCAGCTTGACTAATAATCTTCACAATATGAATCTTGATCACTATCAACCGGATACAACTAAGGCAATTACCTGTCCGGCGGAGTGCTGCTCAAGACATCACTGTGTGTTAGACCTGCTCTTTGGCCTCTTCCAGAACAGGTCCATGTTTATGATGCGTTATAATGCTGTAGTGTCAAAATTGGAGGGAAATGACAAAATCAGAAGAACTTTCATCACAATTTACAAAACGAATAATTAGAATTAATTTTGAAATAAAAGTGCTTAAAAATTTATTTTCGAAATTAGAGGCATGAAATTTTAGAAGAATTGCGGTAATAATAATAACTACAACATACTGCTGAAGCATTTGTGCAAGTAGCCATTGCCATTCGATCAGTTTCTCTTTTAACCTAATAATTATACATAAGTTAATGATAATAAATAGATAATATATAATTATTATTAATTTAATAATACTTACCACATTACTTGCAGAGCATTTGAACGAGACAAAAATACAAAGAAACTAAAAGAAATATTATAATAAATACACAATCAACATAAATGCACATATACAGTAATAATAATAATAAAGATTAGCTTACCAGTAAAGCAAAGCTCATTAAGGAAGACATGATGGAAACCACTTAAGAAGTGGTCGGTCCCAGGCCACGCCTGTCGACTTGCAAGCAACCGGCCAGCCAAGGGGAATATGACAGTGCAAGAGTTTCTGCTCTTACCTCTCCTCCGTCTGTTATTTGTCTTGTCGAGAGCAGTTGCATGACCAAGAGATAATCTAGTCTCGCGTAGAGATAACCCTGAAGTTTGCCTACAATCACTAAAAGGAAAGGTATAAAACTGACTTTGAAATGAAAGTAAGTCAAAATCAAGAAGAATGTTCTAAGGCCTTTTCACACTCGCCAAAGTAATGCGCATTAATCGCGTTCACACCATAGATAATATGCGTACACACTAGAGTGGTTTCAAATTAATGTGCCGTCACTCTCACTTCCCTCCAGAGGTGAATTGTTGTGAAATGATACAGTGTGATCAATGTAAATCAATGGCAACAAGAACACAATATGATGCATAATCAATGCGTAAAAACTGTGCCAATGTGAAAAGGCCTTAAATTAATACATATTTTGATGTCCTTATGCTGTGTAGCAAGCCTGTTTGAGCTGATTCTGATTTCAATTTTTAAAGTCATTTGGCCATTTTAAAACATCCCTGTTGTGTCTCTAACTTTATTTACTTTGCTATGTTTTCCCTTCACCTACATGTTTTGTTTCTATTCTTTATTTGCAATAAATTTTTTGAGGGCTTTGTTCCCTTTTCACTGTACTATATAATCCATAGTTTTTATTTAACATTTGTCTCCAAAATTACTCCAAATTTTTTTATAATAAATATTGATGTACTTACATGTGTATGCTATGTAGCAAGTTTGTGGTGATTCGAAACTCAGCTTTTCATGTTATGGCCATTAATTTTTTAAAACTGCAAAATTCTTTTAAAATTCCCTGTACTATAGTCCATGTTTATTTCCAAAATCATTCCAAATTTTTATTATATTTTAAAATGCATTATTGATGTACTTACATGTATGCTTTGTAGCAAGTTTGAGCTTATTCCAACTTCAATTTTTTAAGTTGCAGTCATTTAAAAAACGCCAAAATCCTGCAACAATCTCTTTACTATAGTCGATGCTTTTTTCCCAGTAATGGCCTTTAATACCCCAAATTTTTATTACATTTTCTGATACATATTGATGTCCTTATGCTGTGGAGGAAGTGATTCATTTTTGATATTTTGTTGATTGTTAGGTGTCAATGGTTGCAGTGTACAATGAGTCAATTTATGATTTATTGAAGTCACTAAATAAAGTACAAGAGAAGCTTCAAATACACAAAAAGGAAAGAATGACATGTACCATTAAGCAACAAGTAATAATTCTTGTTAATTATTTATTTATTGCGTCAAAGGGCTGACAGAGATTGAAGTATGTTCCACTGATGATGTTATTAAACTTATGACAGTTGGATAGTAGAACAGCTTCAACTAAATTGGACACTAACAGGTACAACAATAATATGCTATCACTTTAACATCACTAAGTTGTAATTGAGAAATCAGTTCGCTTGATTTCAGGTTTATAAATAATAACTTACTTACCTTCAAGTTTCCCCAGGAGGTTAATATGTAGCTGAGAAGATCTGTTACTTTACTTACTTATTGATCTCTTGTTTTAAAATGTTTGTATTAATTTGTATTTTTAAAATGCACTACTGGTTAATACTACATGTATATCTCACTATATCCCCCCATCTCTCCTTCCCTCTCTCTCTCTCTCTTCCTCTCAAGGTCTTATCTCCTCCTTTTATTGTACCTAGTTGGTTTCTTATAATTCAGTATCCAAGACTACCACAAGAGGTAGTCTCACAATAGTTGATCTGGCAAGATCAGAGAAGATATCAAGGAGTGAAGCAACTGGACTGAGACTAGTGTAAGCAGTTGCCATTTATAAATTATTATCATTTATTTTAGGACAAGTAAGGAAAGAGAAGATTATAATAATGACTACACTGCCAAGAGTTTGTGATTGAATCGTGAATGATGTCAGTCCTGATCTGGCCTAATGCATCCTGAATCATAAATCTTGGGCAGCTAACATGGTAATGAGCCTAGCTTGATCTATCAGCCTTGATACAATATGCTGGAATTGATACTGGTTCAGCCAGAGCAGCATGCATGATTCAGCAATGATACTTGTCAGACTGTATCAATACTGTAATCAGGCTTGATGCATTGATTTTGGGTAGTGTCTTGTACCATACTGGTACATGCTAACCCTTGGCTGTTATTAATTATTATTATTAGGTATTCTCCTCCGTAAGAAAGAACTCACTACACATTCTGTTCAGAAACTCTGAACGGATTCACCTCCTCCAACAGTGTCTGGGAGCTGCCAAAGTATTAAATCCACTAACACTATGCTCTACACTAACTGTTAACATAATACAAACTAATACTATACACTAACTGATCCATCATGTATAATGAGTTATTGTACTATTGGGATCATGCATGAATCTCATTATTTAGGAATTTCATTTTGTGATTTTCTTCCATAGGCTACAATATATTGATATTGTGATGTATTTTGTTTCTGTAGGGGTATATATGTATGTTAATGTGAGTCTATTTGATACTATAATGAAATTAATGAATGCAAGACAAGTAGCACTGGGGAAGGCAACAATTAACACATGTCAAAAAAACAATTTCATGATTATATTTCATGATAATAATTAATGAACATTTTTTAAAAATTTGTTCTATTAAATTTTTTACATTTTTGTTACAATTAAATGCAATATTTATCTCTAATGTAACTAGCAATATATTTCTCTTGTATCGCTGTATAGCTAATGACGACCAACTGGGACCTCCTTTCTCTCTCACTTTATCTTCTCTTAACCAGGCAGACATACACTCACGGAAATACTCCACTGGATCTCCTCTATTCTTGTCTATATCTACTAGTTTTAATAGGATCATATAATCCCAACTGTAGACCTAGTCTGTGCCATACAGAACAAGGCAAGTGTTAATTGATCTGATGTTAATACTTTAATGAAAATATCAAGGTCTTTAATATCTATAAAAATTATAATTAATAATGTATATACACTGTAGTCTGCACTGCCACTACTTGACAGTGTGATAGTACATATTATAACATACCTAGCTTTATTGTAGTCAATGGTATCTTAAATTCTTCAGTTATTTCAATCACTTCCTAAACAATAATGGACATTGGACAGACTGCACGGCTGGTAAGACATTACACTATGGTGGGACAAAGAGATAATCATGGAATTAATGTACGATCAATAAAGGAATTATTTGATATCATGAAGAAGAAGGATAAAGCTAACTTTGAAATAAAATAAGTGTATAGTCAAGAACAATGCACTTATGCTGTATAACAAGTTTGAGCTGATTCTGACTACAGTTTTTCAAGTTACAGCCTTATACTTAGGAAAACACAAAAATTCTGAAAAATCGTACTAAAGTCTATGATTTTTTTCCAAAAAATAGCCCCAAAATCACCTTAAATCTTTACTACGTTTTTTGAATTACTTTTTATAAAGATTCAGTATGTACAATAGTCCTGGGTGACCAAAAATTGAAAATTACATTAAAGCCAGTGGATAGGGTATGACTTGCATTGTGATACCCTATCCACTGGCTTCAATGAAATTTTCAATTTTTGTATTATAGGAAGGAAATTTTGATTTATTCTACATAGGCAATAATTGCTACTGCAAGTACAGGAATCACCAATGGAATAATCTTTAACAATGAAATCAGGGTAAGTTTTGTCTACAGTGAGTAAAGGTGGTGCTAGTGCTAAAGTCAGTTTGATATCCTGTTTGAGTCAATTTAGGTGTGTATTCAATTAGTGAACAAGTATTGGGAATATATGTTTGATTCAGCAAATTATTGTCATTATAGACTTGTGCTGTACCATCTGTTGGAGTTAGTGATCCAAAGTAATTGTAACCTGACAAAGCCACATAATACTTCAGTGTTTGACCTGGATATAAATGTGTTGTTCACTTACATAAAAACAGCTTTTAGTAACATGTACTCATGGTAATACCTATGGTTTACTTATTACCAAGTAATACTGATAGCATGCATGAGGATCACAAAAACACTATCACACTGGATTACCAGTTGAACTAATGTGTGGGTTAGTGAAGTTAAGCTGATTGTATGTCATACCATACATATCACTACCAACCAGTCCAGCATTATTATTATTTATCAATGTAAGAACCTGTATATTTGGTGCTATAAATCTTACATCACTCTCTGATGACTGTTTAACATAGATCCCTCCACCTTTATAAGAAGCATGATAATCAATAAACTCCAAGTTAGCTGATGATGATACTATCAATCGTGATGAGTCATTTATTGCTAATCCTCCTCCAACTACTCTAGCATTGTTCCTGAATATTAAATTACTTTTAATTGTCACTAATGATTTTTCAAGTGTCAATCCTGTATAGGTACTGTTAGCAACAGAAACATTTCTGAGACTAATAACATTACTGTTCATTATCTTATCTCCTCCATTTCTAATGAGTTTAGTGTCTATTTCATTGAATTGAAGGAATCTCAAAAAATATTGCATCAATAAATAACCCTGCTTAATTGTCATGCATCAAACATGATTTGATAATAATGTGATAGTTCACTGTTCCTGGTAAATATTTGTCAGTAATAATTTGAAATCTGCGCCAGTTATTGTAAAGTTTACTCATCTCAATTAGCATAACATTTGAAACTAACGTAATACCAGGATATGAGCATTTAGTGGGAGCTGAATTTTCACAAAAGTAAATATAAAAGCCAATAGATAGAGTATTATTGTGAAATGAAGACATGATAATAAAAAATTAAAGATACTTTCAAACAATTCTAATGTAAAACATTGTACAGAATAAAGATAATCAAAATGATTGATAGATTGTATGAGTTACCATGATTGATTACTAGTTCCATTTCACCAGTATTGCGTAACTAAGTCAAGTTAACATTAGTCAGTATCAATGAGTAATGGGGGTAATTCATCACTACATACTGGAAGAGTTTCATAGTAATTGTTTATTTTAGTCATTGTAAACTGATGATATTTTAACATCAAATCATCATATAACTGCAATATGCCAGATTTTGATCCAAAGAAAGAGCAACTAGATATTGTAATATTGTTGGATGAATGAATCTCCAGTGAAAAATCACTGAACGATATGTTAGAAATAGTGGCATCAGTACTGTAGTATACCAGAATGCTAGTTTTAGAAACTCCATTACAGTTAATACTAGGAGACTGATCCAGTCCATGTAGAGTAACATTCTTTACTGCAGTCATGGTAACAATATATGTTAGTCGTTCCAATGAAGTAGAAGATGGTGTTATTGTATTGAGACATATTCCCAGCATTCACTGATAAAGGATTACAAGGTGACTGAGTAACTGAACTGCAGTCATCAGACACATAATACTAACCAGAGGAGATGTACACTGCAGGAGCTATTGAAGAATAAGAGAACAACTATTAACAGGAGAGACATAGCTTCTGTCTGGACTGACTATAGTACAGCATTTTCATTAACAGTAAAATAGATGAGTCAGTTACTTAGGCAAGTGTTTTCTGTGGTAACTACCGCTTGGGACATGTATACTATGGCTTTTATTGTATAAATTATCAAAAGTTAATCTTAAAGTGAAGAGGAAATCATCTGATAATAGGCATACTTTGGTAACATAGTGCTAATTAGAATACTAATTAATGTATTATAATTCTTTACATTTCTTTATTATTTATCTATTTATTTATTCTTCTTGCTTTCTCTTTCTTTTTAACTGATTTCTCTTTCCTACTCAGTTTAGTCTTCTTTTATCAGTCTTTCCCTTTTTCTTTGAAGGTTGGAACGACTTGAGCAACTTCTTATTACGACCAACTTGGGACTTGGCTCCTCCAAATTTAGTCTGAAACTTTGACTTATTGCTGCGACAGCAAAAAACTCTTAGTTTCCGTCCCTCTAGTTCAAGCCTCTCATTTTTCTTGCAAGCAAATAAGACAGAGCTGCTGTCTTTGAATATGGCATAAGCAAACCTTTTGTTAATGTCAGTTCTAGTGTCTTTAATGATACGAATGCCATCAATAAGACCACAGTGGTGACAGGACCTGAGGGAGAGAAGGGGAGGGAGGAAAATGATAAAATGAGGGGGAAAAGAAAGTAATGATTTTAAAACCATCTTATTCCGATCGAAACAGATTTTTTATCGATTAGTTGATCAAAAAATTTGACCAAGTCCTATACCATACTATATCCCAACTGAGTTTGACTCAAGAAAAACTGGAATAACTTTTTATAGGAATGCGGGATAAGGATGAAACTTTCACAGGTTCTTAGTCGCCCAATGCCATTACACGATCTCAAGTCTTGGGTCTCTCGGCCCTCAGAAACCATGCTTCTACGAATATCATTATAAGACGTCATTAGTGACGTATGGCTACATTTTTCAAATTTCAAGCGGCTGCTGTCAAACTCACTTGGGATATAGTATAAAAAAACATGTATAATAATATGGTAAAGGGTATTTTATGAAAAATGGCTAAAAGGAAATTCTCAATTTTTACTACATTTTCTGATGCATATACATGTACTATGTTATGTAGAAAGTTTGAGCTGACTCTGATCAAGTTTGGATTTTTTTTACAAATTTTAAAAGTTGCTCCGAAATCAGGCAAAAGTCCCTGTACAGGGTCTCAAGCCAAATTTCACCAAAAATGTCAAGGATTAAATTCCACATTTTAATTACATTTTCTGATGTATATACATGTTCTCATGTTGCGTAGAAAGTTTGAGCTGATTCCCATCAAGTTTTGATTTTTTTACAAATTTCTAAAGTTACTCAAAAATTGAGCAATAGCCCCTGTACAGGATCTTTGACCAAAAATTTCAAGGAGAGAATTCTCCATTTTAATAGCATTTTATGCACATGAACGTTACGTAAATACTACATACATGTACATGTACTTACTCAAATACTTTTCTCAGTTTCTCTTTATTGGCCCCAAAAGGTACAAAGGTACATTACCTACAAACACAGAACAGTGAGTGTCATTAGTAGGTGTGGCCAGATCAACCCTAATATGTCTCCCATCAACCTCTTATCCATTCAACTTCAAACAAGCACTAGCAGACTCCTCCGTCTCCATAACAACATAGAAATTAGTAGTCGTCCCTGTCAACTGTTTTCTAAGTTTCCTAGCAACTCTAACAGGAAGCTTACCAGGAGAAACCACAACTGATCGTTGCCGTAGCGACTCGACCGAACCACAGGGGAAGACCAGCTTGAGTATGTCCTTCTTTTTAGTTGACAGAGGAATGTTACCAAAAAATACTGTACGAGGATTTCAAAGATCATTTTTATTATTAGTAGTATTTCTATTTCTGGTTGTATCTCAGGCTCTACTTGGTCCTAGTAAACTGTCTTAGTCTGTTCTTTCTTTCTTCTTGGTGGGTCTGAAGGAGTGGATAGCTTCTCTTTTCCCTCTTTAGGCACTTAACTTTGCCTGAGCAGCCATTTTGAAATGTGAGAACACGTGGGTGGCTGGCTGCAATTAGTTCATGGTGCATGTATAGATCTATAACTACTGCATAAAAGCAGTTACAACAATGCATGTCATGTATAAAAACTAGGAGGCTATAAAGTTTGGCCCTTTTATACCACTACTAGGAGACTGGAGTGACTTTCTTCCTTTCCTATTGATTGCAGTCAGTAAAGTCTTCAAGATTATTTCATTTTAATGACAAAAATTTTAACTTTTACTGAACTCAACTAATATAGATATATCATATATGTACATCTTGACATAAATTTGGAACCTTAAAAATTAAAATTTTAATAGAATTTCTACACAACATAATATTTTTTGTACATTTATTATAAAAAGATGTGCATGTGTTGGTGGCTCATTTGGGCATGCTGCACAGTAGTAGTTGTAGAGCTGGCAATAACAGTTCAAATCGCCATAAATACATGCAATCAAAATTTAAAAGAATTATTTTTCAAAAAATTAAAACTAGTATATAAATCTCTAGCTTCAGTCTTGAGTATCAATCCACTTGACATTTCATCTTTATTTCAGCTTGAACCTATCAATGATAATATTAAAGTCCTTACACAAACTTACTGTTAGCATTGTTATTTTTCTTCTTGTATGTAGTGCTCTTAGCATCACTAGCAGTAGTAACCACTAGTGATCCCAGGCAGCGCCACGTGGAGGCGGCACTACACTGCTGCCCAAAAATTTAAAAAACCTGGCCCAACACTCTTGCTG
>NW_003546242.1:1765148-1766540 GCF_000090795.2 Amphimedon queenslandica | reverse complement strand
TCATAAAAATAAAAAATAATAATAAATAATAATAATTTAATAATAATAAATCATAAAACCTAGATCTATAACCTATACGTACACTATATAACCTGTATCCTATAACTACCTGTTTCCTAATTTCTATACTATAACTATTTTCTAATTTCTACTACACAATAACTACACCATAGCCTAATATAACTATACCTGCTTCCTAATTTCTACTACAATACCTACCTATACCTACAACTTATCTTGTATACACAACGTAAGACAAGTTATTTTAATACTGTATCATTATATAATGACCTATTACTGCCTCCCACCACTACTGTCTAAATAATTTAACCTCTACAACATCAACATAATGAGTAGTCTTAATACACAATCTACCACACAATGTGCATATTATCAAGAATAATTATTAAATTAAGAATTAATTGTGCATCCTATAAAATAACAATAGACACTTGACACAGAATTGAGATTTCGCAAATATCGTGTCAACGCAAACCGTTACTTGCATCAAAACGTCAGATCACACGCACGTAATTTCAACGCTACGTTGATCATAAACCTACAATGAAAGTTATTGACTTATTTTGAAAGGTGAGGCAAACACTAAACAATTGATCCAAGTCAAAGCCACGGGATCGAGAAAGAGATCAGAATGAGAATTAGGAAGCTAGTACCCAGGTTCATCAAGCTACCTGCATCACAAACCTCACCAATCTACCCACCGTAACCTGGCTTAGCTCAACTGTGTAGTGTTTGCCTGCTTTTAAGTAGTTAAAGGATCGAGACGAAAAAAGAAAAAGAAAAGTCTGATCCTTTCTTCTGCTTAGAGTCCATATCACACAAAAAGGAAAGAGAGTGAAAGAGGAGAAGAGAGGGTTCCAAGTATGAGATACTGGGTGCCTCGATCCGACCCAAAAGGGGGACACGACTTCTCCCACACTCCTGGGCGAAACCCTCTCCCCTCCGCTGACCCTCCCCTTCCCTCTCACATGATCGGGACTAAAAGCAGGTCACTGTAAAAAAGGGTAGCTCAACCCATACAGTGAAAAATTATGCTCGTGTCTTCATTGAATCCAAAGTAGCTACGATATGTTCTCTCCCTCCAGTTCCTTTGTTCCTCTCCTTTCTCCTCTCCCCACCGGAAGACAGCTAGTAACAGAGGAATGATCCGATTGTAAACTGCAGGAGAAGTGTAGAGTAGTGATGCATGACATGACAATAGTGGTAATTCCTGTGTCCACAGCAACCACCTCCTTGATTAGAGCCTGATGTCTTTCTGAAGAGCTGTTTATAGACAGTAAATCTGTTCTTGATTGATAACCTCCCACCCTATGATCAATAGTGACAAACAGTAGCTACCCCAATGATTACAAATACCAAAAAAGGTCTCCT
>NW_003546242.1:1756344-1758426 GCF_000090795.2 Amphimedon queenslandica | reverse complement strand
ATCTTTATATATAGAATAACTTCAACTCCTATAAGCATACTCATCAACTGACTCGTTCGAACCTTGTCTCCTCTAATGAAACATACTGGTCTGTACTGCTGTTAGTCGAACGGGAGTAAATCTTTTAGCAAGAGCTGCTTTCAGAGTATCACATCTCCTCTTCTCAGACTCAATCACTGCAAGGCTTGTAGAAGGATCTAGCGCTGGGGCCCTCCAGCCTCAATGGAAACTGTGTTAGACATCTAGTGGTCGTCCCATCTACATTAGACTGCCATTTCCTTGAAGCGGTCAACCCATTCCTCAAACGAGTCTTCTTCAGCATACTCCTTCGCTCCTTTAAAGGGCGGCAGCACTGGTAACTGTTAAGCATCATGAATGGGAAGACATCCTTTTACCATTCACTCGGTCCCTGTCTCATCCAAGGAGCCAGAGATTGACGTCTCCACTGTGTATTCCAGTTGCTCAGGTTTTCGCCTCCAGCTCGCTCTTCTCTTAACCATCGAGCTCCTCTCCTCTGGCCTCCCACTTCTGTTTCTCTAGTTCAGCCGCGGTCTGCAGCCGTGGACGTGGTCATGACTGGCCATCACAGTTAGCAGGGCAGATTATATCAGTCTCTCCTAATCAAAAGAAAAGGAATACAAGTTAACATGATCTTACGATAACATTAGGACAAACAACTTGTAAATTTAAAATTGAATTTTATTTTAAAATTGAATATTTAAAATTTAAATTTGAATCTTAAAATTCACAAGACACACAAAGAGCAAGTTCTAAACCAATCTTAATTAGGGAACAAATGTTTATACAGATTTTAGCAAATGTAAAGGCATTATTACGTGAAGTGACATATGCACAGACATAATACAATATTAATCATGCTAGGGGAGGCATAGGGTGGGACATTATAGTTTTGTTGTGATGACATAACAAGATTATAGTACATGTAATGAACCTACCATTTACAAAATAAGACCTAGCTTCTTTTGTTGCTCCCCATCCTTCGAATGGACAGTCACGAATAAAGTGTGTTGTGTACTGCCACATCGATGGCACTTGTAGCCCCCTTTATTTCTCTTCAGAGTCATCACTAGGCTTCCTTGGAGGCTTTTTTTCCCTTGGTTTCTCTTCTGTCCCAAGGTTTGTCTCCTTCCACTTTGCCTCTTCAAGCGAGCCTTACACACCAAGTCCTCGAAATTCCCTTCTACAACAGATTGATTAGAGAGAACACTCCTCTTACCTAATAATTCTGCTTCTGGAGTCCCATGATAGGTTGGGGGATATGCTTTATATAATAACTTCCTCAACTCCTAAGCATATATACTCATCAGCTGACTCATTCGAACTTTAATTGTCTCCCCTGCTGGTCTGTACTGCTGTCAGTCGAACAGGGATAAATCTTTTAACAAGAGCTGGTTTCAGAGCATCATAGCTCCTCTTCTCAGACTCACTGTAAGACTTGTACTTGTAGAAGGATCTAGCGGGACCCTCCAGCCTCAATCGAAGCTGTGTTAACTTTTTATGGTCGTCACATCTACACCATACTGCCATTTCCTCGAGGCGTTCAACCCATTCCTCAAACAAGTCTTCTTCAGCATCCTCCTTCGCTCCTTTAAAGGAGGGCAGCACTGGTAACTATTGAGCATCACGAATGGCGAAGACAGATCCTGCTATAGTTCTCTTAGTCCCATCATAGTCAACTGAACAGGCAGAATAAATCTTTTACTGAGCAAGAGCTGCTTTCAGAGCATCATAGCTCCTCTTCTCAGACTCACTGCAAGACTTGTAGAAGGGTCTAGCGGAACCCTCCAGCCTCAATCGAAGCTGTGTTAACTTTTTATGGTCGTCACATCTACACCAGACTCCCATTTCCTCGAGGCGTTCGACCCATTCCTCAAACAAGTCTTCTTCAGCATCCTCCTTCGCTCCTTTAAAGGAGGGCAGCACTGGTAACTATTGAGCATCACGAATGGCGAAGACAGATCCTGCTATAGTTCTCTTAGTCCCATCATAGTCAACTGAACAGGCAGAATAAATCTTTTACTGAGCAAGAGCTGCTTTCAGAGCATCATAGCTCCTCTTCTC
>NW_003546242.1:1754580-1755971 GCF_000090795.2 Amphimedon queenslandica | reverse complement strand
GGAGCTTCCAGTAATGTTTCACATCCATGTGTATTAAAGTATCTATGGCGAGATCTATGGTCCCATTCACGGCCAAGGAGCATCTCCACAGTGTCCGTTGATCGATTATATATATTCCAGTTGCACGGATTTCTAGCCACCAGCTCGCTCTTCTCTTTAAACCATCGAGCTTCTTTGGCCTCCCACTTCTGTTTCTCTAGTCCAACGGCCTGCAGCCGTTGTAGCTCTTTCTCGAGCAGTTCCCTCCGCAGCTCGGCAGACACTGCTGTTCGGAGCTCACGGGTTTCTAGCCACCAGCTCGCTCTTCTCTTTAAACCATCGAGCTCTTTGGCCTCCCACTTCTGTTTCTCTAGTTCAACGGCCTGCAGCCGTTGTAGCTCTTTCTCGAGCAGTTCCCTCCGCAGCTCGGCAGACACTGCATGCTGTTCCGAGCTCCTCCGGTCCGCTTTCCACCGCTATCCTTCTGCGACGTCAGATCTTTTTCCAGAGCTCCTCTTTCTCCCGCTGATTCACTTCCAGCTCCACTCTCCGCCAGAAGTTTCAGCTGCTCCTTCTCTTCTTGGGAAGCTCTCAGCTTCTTCTCCATCATGAAGATGGTCTGCTTCATCCTTGCCAGGATACGGACTAAGCCAGCCCACGTGCAGCATGGACTGATCAGTGATCATCAGTCGTCAGATCCACTCTGGATCGATCAGATCAGCTTTAATAGTCCGGTCACACCCCTTAAAAATAATGTAATGGGTCAGTCCTTTGATATGATCATGATAAAGTAAGTTTTATCTACTGTATACATTCTTCAAAATTTTTATTTTTAGTTTTTTGGTCAGTTTAAAATTACAGAGTTTAACCCTTTTTTGTATTTTATAAAAGCCAAAACAACACTTTTAGTACTGCAAGCACTCTACCAGTTTTTAGGGGGGGGGGGTTGATACTGGGTATTTTTTAATAATATAAACGCATCTCAATTCTCAAGCCCTCCTTGACTGATTCTTCTAGGGCCCTTTGTATTGTCTTATCATCTTATCCTTAAATTTAGTCTCAGCATCTAACTATTGGAGAAATTGCTGGTGGGGATGGAGCTTATTGCCGGTTATTTTAGGTTATTCTTTGAAACTCGTAAAGCAAATGAAACATATAAGAAATGTAATTGCTAAGGTAGTACCATAGCAAGGAACTATATACATTCAATGGTGTACATGTATACATGTAGATATTAATCTAAAGATATCAGTGGTTGATCTGTCATCTGGTGAAGTAAAACCAGCTTAACAAATGAGAGGTGAAGCCTGAAGGAGGTTGGACTGTTCGAGAATTATTATTATTATTATTATTATTATTAAACTTTACAGTGCAACATAGAATAGACAGACAGAGAAGAGGAGGAAAGTACA
>NW_003546242.1:1750944-1754537 GCF_000090795.2 Amphimedon queenslandica | reverse complement strand
TTTTATAAAGTTAGTTCTAGTACTAGTTCTAGAACTAGATTTCAATAAATTTTAGGTATTGTTCTAGTTCTAGAGCTAAGTTATAGTTCTTGTACTTGTTCTGGCAATAGAGTTTAAGAAGCTTAGTTCTAATTGGAAATAATTTCTAAATACTGCTTCTTTTTGCTTCTGCTGTCATGCTTTCACTGCTTAGCTTTGAACTGAACAAGTATTCAAAAGTCTATTGATATATAATTTATGTCTAAGTAACAAATTCATACATTATTTGTTATTCAGTCTTTGTTATGTACTAAAATATTTCCCTGACAAATTAGTACCTTCTTTGTCAACTAATATTGTTCTACAATTCTAGTTCCAAACTAGTTCTAGTACCACAAGAGAATGTACTTTTAGTTCCAGTTTAGTTCTAGTACTGAGACTCTTGCAAAGTTTAGTTCCAGTTTAGTTCTAGTACTACAAGTCTTGTATAAACTAGTTCTAGTTTAGTTCTGGTTCTTACATTGGTTGTAAAAATAGTACTAGTTCTAGTTCTTGGAACTAGAACTATGAAAAAAAGGCAGTACTAGAATTGATTTAGTTCTAGTACCAAGGAACTACAACAACACTACATTGTTGCATGCAACTTTGTGCTTATTTGATATTTTTGCTGCCTCAAATAGACCACTGCTCTACTTTGTTCTTAGTAACACTAGAATTTACATGAAGAATATTTATGGCTTTTCCAAAATTATTAATTTTCCTTGTTATTTCTCTCCTGAGGTAAATGTACAAATTTCGCTATTTTTTAACAATTCACCATAATTAAATCCAACATTTGCACATGCCATTGACAAAATATTTGCAAAATTTTTCTTTGCAAAATATTAGGGGTTCATTGGAATGTGATGCATTCGAGTGACATTCATCATAGGATTATTACCACAAGGTAATGTAAGTATAGTATTACCAACTGACTCTGGCCATGTATGAACACCAAAATCTAGTGACTCAGTTTGGCTTTAATTACAAAGCCCAGTGACTAGAAAAACAAGCAATTCTTTAACAATTAAGGTCAGTATTATACATTCCTGACAGTACAACTGAACGTCAAATATTATAATGTACAGAATCTATCAGTATGTACCTGATGTCTGAGTGTCTTGAAATCCTAGCTCAGATAGTAGGCTAGTAATGGCTGCTGCAGTTGACTGCATGAAGAAATTGGCTTGTTGATACTCTTTCAGGTTGCACTCAAAACGATGCAGTGTTCCATCATATGCAGTACTATATAAATGTATTAATTGATGTGCATGTAACTGATCATGAAGGCTTATATTGTTCCTTACAGTGGGACAAAGTAACAGGATATATCTAGTTTGTATTGGATCTGCTGATATGTTTAAGCCATTGATAACAGCTCTAGTGAATATCTGCAAAGGAAAGAAGCAATAAGTAATACATGGATACTGATTTTAAAAGAAGGCTCTGAAAGTAATAAAGATATGACAATAATAAAGAGGTGTCTAACAGATTTATGCTAGTGGCCTTTGATCATTATGGCCACATATACATGTATTTATGGAATTGGCTTTTATTAGATGAGCTTCATTAATTTGTGATTAAACAACAAAGTGAATGATTGATTCATAGCATACATTTGCTTCAAGGACTGCCAGCTGATATTCTACATTGGTGACATTACTAACATTAGACAGTACACCAGCTAGAGAATCTGATGAAGAACTGAGAAAAGGATCCTAAACAAAATTAATAATGACATTGGTGAAAATAATCAACAACATTTATAAAATCATATCAAATTATAAACTAACATACTTCTGACATTAATAGTCACATTTGTGATATTGCCATTAATGACAGACACACATGAGTAAGGCCCAGCAATGTCCAAATTAGGTAATGTAATATCCTTTTTAGTTCCACTATCAGCATAGCTGGTCAAAGTAGATATTGATCTTATATCCACACGATACAGGGCTCTGAAAGCATTTTAAAGACATTTGTTCAGAGAGGTCTCTCATTCCATCATTGAATATTGTGAAACTTAAGTTTATTAGTACTGCTAAAATTTGAACTATTAGCAAAGACTCAAATGTCGAACAAATTGTACATGTACCTTCACTGTTCAACAAATTCCATGTAACAATGTCTCCATTTAATGCTGTACAATGTAGAGAAAGTGGGTATCCTTGATTAATAGTGTAGGAGCTAGTAACGGGCTTGATTTTGATCAAGTATCATAGTTTCTGTTAAAGTACCATAGCATATTAGCACATATGCAATGAGAATTAATTAAATCCTGCATGCATTTACACATTTATGCAGTAGCAAAGCATGCATAAACTTATAAAGGTTCTAATTCATGGCATATTGAAGTATAATATGATCAAGTATAACTAACTAATTATTAGCTATACTATTAGTCTGAATAGTCAACATATGATTGTCTTATTAAGCACTCAATGTGCATGACTTTAGCCTAGAGCAAGATATCAGTGTAAACAGATTTTGTTTTTGGCTTCAACAAAGCTTTGTAAGAATTTAAATAAAATAATTAGATAATATTAAGGAAACGAATCCATAGACATAACTAAAATATGATTCACTAATTGACAACACTGATTTTAATTTACAATGTAACAGACATAATTTAATATGAAACTCAATGCTTTCCAAGTAGCTAGGGCACCACTCTGCCAGCTAAAAAAGGGAAGAAAAAAAGTAAAAGAAAAAGGAAAAGTTAGAAAGTGATTATAAGAAGAATATATATTTCTATGGGTTCTGTTGGCATTTATGAACACTTTCCTGCACATACATGTAACTTCATACTTCAAATGACCAGGGTTATACCCTATCCACTACATTTTCAATTTTTGTGTTGTAGGAAGATTCAGATTTATTCTACATTGACAACTGCTATTATTATTTTTAAAAAGTAAAAAATACAACACTACTATCAGAGCAGACAACTTAAATTTTATTTAACTGTAAACTAATAAAAAATGTAAAAGTTTAGGAATTAAAAAAGTTAAAACATGATTTCATAAGCTTGCATTTCTGTCATTGTCAAAGAAGTCAACATCAACTTGCTCAACATGATGAGATGTGTGCTTACGAGTCGAATGACGCTTGACACGAGCTCCTTTGAGTTCAACCAAATCCAAGTCACTGCTTTTCTTTTGACTACCATGATCAGCTGGAACATCATCTTCTTCAACCAGAGGAGGAAGATAAATTTTATCCCCAGATTTTTCATTTAAAGTGCTGTCTTTAGATTCAAAGGCGCTTGAAGAATAAGTATTAGAACAAATGTAATTGGACCTCTTCTTGTTAGAAGACAGATAATATTTTGATGTCATTTGCATTTTTTTCACAAAACATGGACACAATAGGGATTTCCATGCTGCTCTTGCATCACTGCTCAGTACAACAAAAAATATAAATATGAAGAATCCTTGGAAAGCATTGAAGAAAGCAAATAAGAACTGAAGGGTATAAGAGACTCCTGGCTCAGAAATAAAAGTGAAGATACCAAAGACCCATGTTAAACCAAAAAGAAACATTATACCAGTAAAAGATAGTAGCAGTGGGAT
>NW_003546242.1:1742169-1748866 GCF_000090795.2 Amphimedon queenslandica | reverse complement strand
ATAGCTCTAGCCCCAGTAGGACCATGAGGACAAGGAAGGTCAACAAATGATTCAACAGGTATTTCTGGCCATTGAAATGTACCACGATTTGTTACAATAGTGTCATTTTCACAAGTACCTGTGATATACAAAAATTAATCTACCAAATCAATATGTTATCTTCTCACTAGTTTCACATTGACTATAATCAGGATTTTCCCAGCCAACTCCAGTAGTCTGACACATTCGAGTGACATTCATCATAGGGCGGTTACCACAAGGCAGTGTAAGTATAGTATTACCAAATGACTCTGACCATGTGTGAACACCAAAATCTAGTGACTCAGTTTGGCTTTGATTGCAAAACCCAGTGACTAGAAAGCTACAATTGTATAAGGTCAATAATTTAAAGTCAATATTACCTGACATTACAATAGACTGAAATGCATTATTATCAGTATCTGATATAAAGGTACTTATATTATGCCAAACAACAGCCACAAATGAACTGTTTGGTGGATACTCCCTCACATCACACTCTACACGATCACCAGTAACATCCTCCTCCATTCTACATCAATTACTATATGAAACTTATTATGAATCAACTTACAGTGGAACAAAGTGACAATATATTGTCCTAATTGGATTTGTTGTTGAATTGAAACCATCAACAACATCAGCTTCATAAAATATCTGTAGGGGAAAAGTGTAGAAGTACAATACATAATTTTACTTAAGCTACAAAAGTGTGCATGTATACATTTGCTTCAAAGACTTCCAGTGTATAATCTTTATCCTCAACATCTGTTAAACTTATATTAGTAAAGAAAGTAGTGAATCTGAAAAAGAATTGAGAAAATGGGCCATTGGGATCTGAAATAATAACAATTAATGTAAAGGTAGAAGAATTAAAGTACATACTTCTAGTATTGACTGAAACTGTTTGAGAATAATTTCCAGATGAAGATCTGCATGTGTATGATCCAGAAATATATGTATCAGGTAGTATAAAGTCACCCTCACGATCAAAGTCAATGTAACTTATTAAATATGCTACATCCATGGACTCAAACTCAAACGTATCTTCAATATATTGCTGTGAATAGAGTCCTTTAAAGTCAGAAATGGAGACTCCTTTATTAAGGAGCCTTGTTCCATTATTGGTTGATGTGAAACTTGATTTAATGAACTTGGATAAATTTTTAACTGTAAAATTACTACTCTACATGTTTTCTTATGTATAAAATTTCTTTACCTTCATTTCCATTTGAATCAAACCACTTGAACTCTTCTCCTGTTGGGCTTGAACTACAAAACAGTCCACATATCAATCCAAAGGCATATCCTTGATTTATTGTATAAGAATCTCTGACAAGTTCACTCTCGTGTATGTCATAAATCAAAAATGTTCCTGCGGCTATTATAAAAAGATAAAAATTTATTTTAATGCTTCTCTAATGCAAGGATAATTTTTCTCATTGAACTTAATAACAAACTTGCATTAAGAAGACAAATAGCATAAAATCAAATGGGTTTTAGTAAAATAAGGTGCTATGCTGACTATAATGAAGTAACTTATAAAATATAAAAAGCTATTTCAATTACTTGTTTGATCTAATAGAAAAATACAATACTGGTAGTGAGGCAAAATGTGAATTTTACTAAAATCATGCAGCTACTCAATAATTAAACTTACATACTCCACATTGACTGTAGTCAGGAATATCCCAACCAGTAACACGACAAATTCGAGTGACAGAACCACAATGAAAATTACAAGAATGTGAAACAGAAGAACTAGTCCTGCTACTAGTCAAGGCTACCTCAGGCCAGGTATAATTACCATATATTGATGATGTAGTGTAGCTTTCATTACAAAACCCAAATTCTAAAATGTTTAATAAATTTAATATTTGAACATTACTTATATATATATATGTACCTGAAAAGTGAAACTGTTGAAAATCCTCAGAAACTAACAGGTTAATGGTTTTAAAAATTCTTTGTGCAACATTCAACATCAACTGTTCATTTGGTGGATACTCTCTTACATTACACTCAATGCGATCCAATGACTGATTACCAATATGCTGTGCAGTACTGCAGTATATTGTTAACATGATTTTAATGAGAGCTATAGGTTCTTACAGTGAGACAAAGGAACAAGATATAGTCCTGATTGGATCATCTGATGCATTTAAACCAGCAATAACAGCAGTAGTAAATAACTATTAAAGGAAAGAATGAAGGAATACATGACAGTGTTTCAATGTACAGTTTTCCTTTTATTAGTAATACTATGCATGTGCTATATAGTTGAATGAATAAACCTAGCTTTCCTTCTCATACAAAAAGCATTATCTGAAATGTGTGCATAACAAATTAAGGTTCTTACTCTTGACTCAAAGACTGCTAAATCATAATCCTTATTATTCACAGAGCTTGCACTAGAAATTAAACCAGTCATCCTTACATAAAACTCAGAATAAGATCCAGTAGGGCCTAAAATGTAATAATCATACTGTATCTGAACAGCAATAGCTTAGTTTGACTAAGTTTTTAATGGAACATGTTAGATCTAGATATCCATTTTATAAGCTTCAATTGAATTAGAATCACATATTCATTATACATACCTTAGGGCACCTTTCTTTTGACGGCTATGTATTTAGCGGATTTTGCAGATTTTGTTGCTATTCGCAAAAATTAATTCCTCAAATTAATTGTTTATGGGGTAGAAAATTTGAATTCGGGATAAAATCGTGAAATTTAATGCAGCAAATTATATATTCACTAAATCTATAGCCTTCGAAAAAAGGTGCCCTACGGTATTCATAGGGTTTCTCACAAAGCATGCTAACTGAGCTAAACGGCATGCTTCAAGCAAAGCAATATGGTAAATAGCATTTGGAACAACTTTAAAAATTCAATATTGCTCAAAACCAGTCCAACTTATACACAACATAGGAACATGTATCTGTATCAAAAAATTATAAAAATGGAGAATTTTTTCCTAGCCATTTTTGATAAAATTAAGGTGGTTGTTGGCCCAATTTTTAAGCAACTTTTAAAAATTTGTTAAAAAACATGTATGCACAGGTCGTAAAAAGTGAATTCTCTCTGTAATTGTGACTTTTGTCAAAATATGACCTTTGGCCCCATTTTTGTGTAACTTAATTGACAATATACTGACAAGAATCTGCATGATCTAGTACTACATGTATGTCAAAATTATGTGGGAAAGATCTGCACATGCATAAAGAGCACATACTTGACACAATGATAATAAGGTTTAGCATCTCATCTCCATTTTGACAGGTGTATTGCCCACCAATGGAAGAATCAGGAAGTATGATATCAGACCCATCCACATAACTTGACATCAAAGAGGAGTTTGAGGTATTTGATTGAAAGAGTTGTCTAAAATCTCTTATAGATGCACCTTCACTGAGTTCACTGGTATTTGTAATACTCGATGCTATAAAACTGGATGTACTTTGAACTGATAAAAAATAATTTGAAAGTGATGCTAGTTTTATTATTGTACCTTGAGTTTGGTTTCTAAACCATGTTATTGTAGGGCCACCAGGATCACCACTGTAAGAGCATACTAATGACAGATTATATCCTTGATTTATTCTGTATATACTATCAGTAATTAATTCACCAGTACCCAAATCAAGAAACCGTAATTCTATAGTCATAAATTAGTTCATAATATAATTATAATCATTATAATCATCATTATTATTATTATCAGCATACGTTCCATGTAAATGACACATATGCCTAAGCATATACTATGACATTGTCATATGCTATCAGTTAAAAATGAGTTGTACACATAATTACTAACTACTTTCAGTGTACCGTAGATCGGGAAATTTTCGTTGTTGAAATATTTTCGCGGATGAAGTAACCCGTGAAAATTTGACACATGAAATATTTTCTACAGTGAATAATAAGATTACCAGAATTATTCTAACGTACAGCGGTGCATGCACGAGGCTCTTTTAGTCTTCTAAAAGCCCAAAGAAGGCCTGAAGCTCTCACCCAAAAGGCTCCTTGTCAGTTTTAGTACTGTCACGAGCAACTTCCATTGAATAGCTGTCCATCGTCATCAAGAGTTAGTAGCCACTTGTGCGGTTTATGACGCTTCCAAAAATTTTCATGTTGAAAAAATTTCGCGAATGGGTCAACCAGCGAAAATAAAGCACCTTGAAAAAATTTCACGCCAATTATTTCTAACATGAAAACTTCCCGATTTACAGTACACTGTGACATACATACACTGTATGACATTGTATAAGCCATGAAGAATACACCAAAATCTATTTATAATGCATGATATCATAAACTGTTTTAAAGAATGATGCATGAGAGATGGTAAATAAGACTGTCAAGTCATAAAAGTGGCTAGATATTTTTCAGTGATGACAGAAATATACTTAAATTTCATAACAATATATAATACACATGAATTTGTGATATTTAAAATCTGCTATTTTAATACAAAGTAAATTGACTACTTACATGACATATTATTATTATCACAAAACAATCAGGCTAAGATTAAAAGCAGCAATGAGGAGTGATTTGATATCTGCACAGAATTCAATGATTGATCAACTCACGTGAGTCTGCAACAGATAAAAGACACAGGAATAGAGCTACTGCTCCCATTACTTTTGAGATCGAATACATCTTTGACTCATCAGAGAGAGAGAACAACTAATGTTTGTGTAGCTGGGACTGCACAGAATATATGTAACAGGTCCACATGAGTGGCTTCAATACAACAGGAAACTTGTATGATAGACTGGTAGGTGATTCCTGGCTAAGCACTTATGAGGATTCTGCTGCTAATAGTAAACAAATATAATTCAATTTGTACTAGAATTATTATTGTTACTGATGCAAATCACTACCACAAAAAATTTTGGAATTTTTCTCGAAAAATGTGATAAATGTGCACGGATAATTCTTTCCTAACTATTTTTCACAAAGAATATTGCGTAGTTTCAATAAAATGATTACATTACAGTGTAAGTAAATGAATTCATAAACATAGCTAGATCTACATGTGATTCACTGTTTGACAACACTAACTTTAAAAAATGACAGACATAATTAGATATTAAATTTAAGTGAAATAAACTTCTTGCAAAAGTTGAAGTTAGTACAAAACAGGGTACCAGACTCTGCTATGATTGCTAGTTACAACAATACATGGTGGGCTAGGCCATTGGCATGTACTTGTATTGTCATATACATTACAATGCATGTAGAAAGTCATACACTAATACCAAGGATATTTCCACAAAAATACTTATATCATACGTCATTAATTGCAAGCAGAACTACATGTATTGCACAAGCCACCATATGACACAGAGTGAGCTAACAAAAGAAAAAGACAGAATTGCTAAAGAAATATGGAAGTTAGAGTGTGATTATAAGAATTCATAGATTAGTGGCTTTTCTTGGCATTTTATCAACAATTCCCTTCAATGAGTACATACAACGACTTTTTATAAATAGATATGTTTTTGACAGAAAATTTAATGAGGAGAGAACTAGTTTAGGGTCATACTCTAACTATCATAATAAAAGAGCAGGTTTACTCTTTATACTGGAAATTATTAGTTGCATTATTATTAACATTAACTAATTAAAAAAGCAAAAAATTAAGGCATCAACAAGAGCACACCAACTAACTGTACACTTATATTAAAATGTTAAAAGTTCAAGGAATAAAAAATTCAAAATTCATTCTCATACGTATCTTCATCATTGTCATAGAAGTCAACATCAACTTGCTCAACATGATGAGTGTGCTTATGAGTTGAATGACGCTTGACACGAGCTCCTTTCAGTTGAACCAAATCCAAGTCACCACTTTTCTTTTGACTACCATGATCAGCTGGAAAAGCATCTTCTTCAATCAGAGGAGGAAGATAAATTTCATCCCCAGATTTTTCATTTGAAGTGCTGTCTTTAAATTCAAAGGTGCTTGAAGAATAAGTGTTAGAGCTAGTGTCATTGGACAACCTTTTTTTGTTAGAAGACAGAAAATATTTTGATGTCATTTGCCCTTTTTTCACAAGACATAGACACAATAGGGATTTCCATGCTGCTCTTGCATCACTGCTCAGTACAACAAAGAATATAAATATAAAGAATCCTTGGAAAGCATTGAAGAAAGCAAATAAGAACTGAAGAGCATAAGAGACTCCAGGCTCAGAAATAAAAGTAAAGATACCAAAGATCCATGTCAAACCAAAGAGGAACATTATACCAGTAAAAGACAGTAACAATTTGACTGCTTCTGATGGAGTTATTGTTGATTTCTGTAGCCGCTGATTTTTTTTCACAGCATGCAAGATAAGAACACGAAGTATAAGAATGCAAATGACTGAATTGAATACAAGAATGAGCATAACAGGAACTAAGAAAGCCATCAGGAACACAACTAGCTGTCCTAGGAAACAACTATGAAGAAGATACATTTACATGTATGTACAATCATTATCAACTTACAATCCTTCTTCAGTGTTTTCATAAAATGTAATGTAATGATCCGCATCTACTAATAGTGCTATTGCGACAGGCAGTAAAGGAAGAACTATAGAATATAGTAATACAACTATACACAGTTAAATCATTCTTACTCCAGCATATGAGGGAGACAATCAGAAAATATTTCCATGTTATA
>NW_003546242.1:1677838-1741565 GCF_000090795.2 Amphimedon queenslandica | reverse complement strand
ATCAGTTACTACTAATAGTTTAGATTCATACCATAGAAACATCTTCAGTAGATAGCATTATGATTACATTAGGACTAGAGAATAAATTAGCAGTTTGAATAAGGAGTGATGATACATTGCGTAGGTTATTTTCATTTTGATCACCAGGCTGACTTGCTAACATCACAATATTCGAAAGATTCTGAACAATTTGTACAACATTCTCAAGAGTTACATTAGTCTATTTAAAAATGACAATGCACTTAAAATAATTCAATAGGTACACACTTACATCAGCTATGCTAGCAAATTCAGCAGTAATCCTAGGATCAGCACAGTTTGATATATCATGAGTGTCCCAGGCACCATTCCTTCTACACTGTCTAATAGCTCTAGCTCCAATAGGACCATGAGGACAAGTAAGAAAAGCTAATGATTCAACTGGTGTTACTGGCCATTGAAATGTACCACGATTTGTTACAATAGTGTCATTTTCACAAGTATCTGTGATATACAAAAAATAATCTACCAAATCAATATGTTATCTTCTCACTAGTTTCACATTGACTATAATCAGGATTTTCCCAACCAACTCCATTAGTCTGACACATTCGAGTGACATTTATCATAGGATGGTTACCACAAGGCAATGCAAGTATAGTATTACCAACTGACTCTGACCATGTGTGAACACCAAAATCTAGTGACTCAGTTTGGCTTTGACTGCAAAACCCAGTGACTAGAAAGCCACAATTGTATAAGGTCAATAATTTAGGGTCAATATTACCTGACATTACAATAGATTGAAATGCATTATTATCAGTATCTGATATAAAGGTACTTATGTTTTGCCAAACAATGGCCACAAATGAACTGTTTGGTGGATACTCCCTCACATCACATTCTACACGATCACCAGTAACATCCTCCTCCATTCTATATCAATTACTATATAAAACTTATTATGAATCAACTTACAGTGGAACAAAGTGACAATATATTTTCCTAATTGGATTTATTGTTGCATTGAAACTATCAACAACAGCTTCATTAAATATCTGTATTGAAAAAAAGAAGTAAAATAAATAATTTTTCTGTAAGCTACAAATAGTGTACATGCATACGTTCGCTTCTAAGACTTCTAGTTTATAATCTTTATCCTCAACATCTGTTAAACTTATATTAATAAAGAAAGCAGTGAATCTGAAAAAAAATTGAGTAAATGGGCCACTGGGATCTAAAATAATAACAATTAACATAAAAGTAGGAGAATTTAACTACATACTTTTAGTACTGACTGAAACTGTTTGAGAGTAATTCCCAGATGAAGATCTGCATGTGTATGATCCAGAAATACTTATACCAGGTAGTATAAGCTCACTCTCTCGTCTCAAGTCAATGTAACTTATTAAATATGTTCTACCAATGAATTG
The DNA here is from genome assembly GCF_000090795.2 of Amphimedon queenslandica. Classification (NCBI taxonomy): domain Eukaryota; kingdom Metazoa; phylum Porifera; class Demospongiae; order Haplosclerida; family Niphatidae; genus Amphimedon; species Amphimedon queenslandica. Next base: position 1,740,153 of record NW_003546242.1, on the reverse strand, counting down.
CTGTGAATAGAGTCCCTTAAAATCAGAAATGGAGAGTTCTTCATTAAGGAGTCTTATTCCATCATTTACTAATGTGAAACTTGAGTTAATGAACTCAGTTAATTTTTGAACTGTAAAATGAAAAATTATGAATTCATTTTTCCGTATCAATAGAATTTCTTTACCTTCATTTCCATTTGAATCAAACCACTTGAACTCTTCTCCTGTTTTGCAAAATATTCCACAGAACAATAAAAAAAAATATCCTTGATTTATTGTATAAAAATCTCTGACAAATGCACCGTTAATGTCAAAAATTGAAACGGTTTCTGCAGCTATTATATAAAAAAGATAAAGTTATGCAAGTAGCAATAATTGATATTTTATTGCTTCTCTGATGCAAGGATAATTTTTCTCATTGTACATAAAAACAAACTTGCATAGAGAATACACGTAGTATAATCTCGATTGGGTTTTAGTAAAATAAGGTGCATGCTATGGTATAAAAGTAGCCTATAAAACATTATATCAGTTTCAATTTCTTATATGATCTAATAAGAAAAATACATACTGTATAAGGGGTATATTTTTTCAGAATTTAATTTTGTTCTTTTCATTCTCATTTCTTGTGAAATGAATACTTTCCAAACAAAAAGGCATTTCCTCAATGCCACATGTGCAAAATGGCTGGTCAGAACAAAAATAAAATGAACAAAAATTTCTAATCATGCTTAAAATGTAGAAGAAATATACTTGCTACCATACAAGATGATTTATTGGTGGGAGTAATATTTGGTGAATTTTCCTGTGGAATAAAATTGGCGGATTTTATATTGGCAATTTTGTGCTGTGTCCCATATATTGCACATGCTCAGATTAAAACAAAATGGCAGATTCTTATTGGCAATTTTTTCATAGAACCGCCAGTGACCAATATTAATTTCCTGCCAATAAATTGTCTTGTACTGTATATGGTATTGGGGCTAAATGTGAATTCTACTATACCAAATGAAGCTACTCAATAATTAAACTTACATACTCCACATCGACTATAGTCAGGAGTATCCCAACCAGTAACACGACAAATTCGAGTAACAAAACCACAACCAAAATTACAAGAACGTGAAACAGAAGAACTAGTCCTTCTACTAGTCAAGGCTATCTCAGGCCAGGTATTATTACCATACACTGATGATGTAGTATAGCTCTCATTACAAAACCCGAATTCTAAAAATATACAATAAATTTTAAATCAATTACAATAGTTTTAGTTTGTTGAACTACTTATCATGTACCTGAAATTTGAAGCTCTTGAAAATCCTCAGAAACTAACAGGTTAATGGTTTCATAAATATTTTGTGCCACATTCAACATCAACTGCTTATTTGGTGGATACTCTCTTACATTACACTCAATGCGATCCAATGACTGATTACCAAAATGCTGTGCAGTACTGCAGTATATAGTTAATATGATGTGAATGAGAGCTATAGGTTCTTACAGTGGAACAAAGGAACAAGATATAGTCCTGATTGGATCATCTGATGCATTTAAACCAGCAATAACAGCATTAGTAAATAGCTATAGGGAGGAGAAAATGAAGGAATACATGACAGTCTTTCAATGTACAGTTTTCTTTTCATTAGTAATTGTATATGTGCATGTGCTATAAATAAATTTTATTGAATGAATTAATGAACTTTTTTCTTTTGACACTGTACCTCTGAAAATGTGTGCATAACAAATGAATGTTCTTACTCTTGACTCAAAGACTGCTAAATCATAATCCTTATTATTCACAGAGCTTGCACTAAAAATTAAACCAGTCATCCTGACATAAAACTCAGAAAAAGATCCACTAGGACCTAAAATGTCAAATTACAAGAAGAATCATATTGTGTGAACAGCTTGACTATGTTAAATCAGTTTTAAGGGAGATATTAGATCTAGCTATCCATCTTATAAAGCTCCACTTTAATTAAAATCATACATTTATATTATATACATATGCACAGGGTTTCTCACAAAGCATGCTATGTGAGGTAAACAACATGCTTCATGAGCTGAAAAGCACTGCAAACAGTACATGGCACTTGAAACAACTTTAAAAATTCAATATTGCTCAGAATTAGTTCAATTTTGTATACAACACAAGAACATGTACATGTGTTATAAAAGTTATAAAAAATTGACAATTCTTTCTTAGCCATTTTGGATGAAATTCGGTCGAAGACCAATGGCAGCCGGCCCACTTGATATACAACTTAAAACATGGATGTGCACCAGAAAAAACTTATTAAAATGGTAAATTCTCTCCTTGTGACTTTTGTCAAAATATAATCTTTGGGCCAATTTTAAAGTAATTTGATTATCCACTGGCAAGAAGCTGCACTATATCAAAATCTTGTGCACATGCACAAAGAGCACATACTTGACACAACAATAGTAAGGTTTAGCAAGTTGTCTCCATCTTCACAGGTATAGTGCCCACCAATAGAAGAATCGGGAAGTATGATATCAGACCCATTCACATAACTTGACATCAAAGAGGAGATTGAGTTACTTGATTGGAAGAGTTGTCTAAAGTCTTCTATAGATACACCTTCACTGAGTTTGCTGGTATTTGTAATACTTGATGCTATAAAATTCATATTATCTAGAACTGATAAAAAGATTTAAATAATGCTAAAATTTATTATTGTACCTTGAATTTGGTTTCTAAACCATGTTATTGTAGGGCCACCAGGTTTACCATTGTAAAAGCATACTAATGACAGATTGTATCCTTGATTTATTTTGTATATACCACCAGTAACCAATTCACCAGTACCCCAATCAAAAAACTGTAATTCTGTAGTCATAAATTAGTTCATAATACTATTATAATCATGAAGTGTATGTTTTATGTAAACGACACAATGCCTAAGCATATACTATGACATTGTCATGCTATCAGTTGAAATCAACTGTTATCAGTTAGCCCACTCCAGATAAAGTAAACATGGACAAAAATGGAACAAAGCCATGCATGTAAATTTTAATAAGTTGTACACTGTAATTACTAACTACTTTCAGTTTACAATGTCATGTACACTGCCTTGTATAAGCAATAAAGCATGCACCAAAATCTATTATAGGTAAGCCATACTGCATGATATCATACAAAAATATTTTTCAATGATTCATGAGAGATGGTAAATAAGACTGTCAGATCATAAAAATGAATAGATTGTTCGGTAATGACAGAAATGTTCCTAATTATGGCAATGAATAGTGCACATAAATTTACATTTTTTAGAAATTAATTCTGTTGTTTTAACACAAAGTACATTGACTACTTACATGACATGTTATTATCACAAAACAATCAGGCTAAGGTTGAAAGTAGCAACAAGGAGTGATTAAATATCTGCACAGAATTCAATGATAGATCAACTCACGTGAGTCTGCAACAGATAAAAGACACAGGAATAGAGCTACTGCTCCCATTACTTTTGAGAACGAATACATCTTTGAATCATCACAGAGAAAGAAAGAGAAAGAGAGAACAAATAATATTTGTGTAGCTGGCACTGGCTGTCATATTATATAACAAGTGCACATGAGTGGCTTCAATACTACACAAAACTAGTATATGATATAGACTGCAGCGAAATCAATCACTTATGAGAATTCTGCTGCTAACAGTAAACAAAAATTATTATAGTAATTATTTTTACTGATACAAATTGCTGCCGCTAAAAATTACTTTTTCACACTAAAATTCTCTTTTTGCTAAATACCTTGTAATACAACCCATTGTTTTTTTCTGGATTTTAGAGCAACTGTAAAAATTCATAAAAAACCAGTTTTGATTGAAGTTAGCTCAAACCTTACACACAACATAAGAACATGTATAATGCATTTAAAAAATTATAAAAATGTAAATTTCTTCTTAGCCATTTTTGATGAAATGTCCTACTATAGCACATGTTCTTTGGTCCAATTTTGAGCAACTTTAAAAATCAAATTTTGATCTAAATTGGCTCAAACTACAATGTAAATACACAACATAAGTACATGTATATGCATCATAAAATGCAACAATTCTCTTTGGCTATTTTTCACAAAAAACTATTGTGAAAGGTATCATAAGAAATTTAATGAAATGTGGCCATAATTGACAAAAGGGCCCTTATGGCGGATTTTTAAATTGATCGCTATAATTCAAAATATCAACCTGTGAGTGCTTTGTTAGGCAATCATTGTTTCTAAAAGTTTCATGGTAACTTTTTGTACCCTGTGGAGTAATTTTATGATAAATGGGGCTCAGGAAGTTGGATTTCTTAGACTAGAAGGACTAATTTCACTACCCGCCATAAGGTACCTTTTGTCAATTATGGTCACAAATAATTACATACAGTATAAAGGAATGAATGTATAGACATAGCTAAAATGTGATACACTGATTGACAACAATGATTTTAACAAATGACAGACATATTATTAGATACTGAATATTAAACTTAAAGTTGCAAAATATATTTCTTGCAATCAGTCCAAAACAGGGTACCATGCTAATTTTTAATTACATCAATTTAAGGAGGGTGGCTAATCATTAGCATATACTTGTATTGGAACTATAGTGAGTCTATTCATTAATAACAATGCATGTAAAATGTCACGCACTAATAACAATGATTTTATGCTGTTCCCTCAAATCAAATAATCGTAAATGTCATTGATAACTGCATTATATATAATAGACTTACATCAGTTTAACATCACATATTTAGCACAAAAGCAGAGCTCAGTATTGCACTTATTTCTTGCAGGAACAGAGTGAAGTGAAGAAGAAAGAAATGAAGTGGGAAATGATTTTTGAATATATATAGCCCAGTACCTTTGTGGCTTCTGTTCGCATTAATGAGCCATTTAGGAGAACTAGTTTACTGACTGAGGGTCATAATTACCCACTGTCTTTATGACATTTAGATATTGTTACCTTTGTATCAATAATTCACTAGATCTATTAGACAAGTAAACAAACAGGCATTACCATTTGCCAAGAACACTCAAAGTTTTTAAAACGTTAAAGCAACCTCATTTTTGGTGCATGCAGAAATGCAAAAAAGTCAATTTTACAAAAGGGCGTGACAAAATTTTTTGGGGCGGAGAGGTTAAATTTTAGTGTATCTTCAAGAAATAAACACTTGCCAGGTTCTTTTTGACTGTTGGCTATGTCAGCGAGGAGACCCATTGGGTTAGAAGGACTTTATGATGCATGTAAGGAAGTCTACCCCGACCAACCAAATCCACTTCAGATAGCATCGGTTGTCAAATTTTGGTGAGCACACAGATCTTTGTTGTTGATTGTACTTGTGTGTAGGTTGGGTGGACCTGATCCCCTAGACTTTATTAATATCTATATCAATCCTGGTGATAAGAAGAAAGGTATTCCTCCTCACTGGCATTATGTCACTTGTGGTTTGTCAGATTTATATGGAGACTCAAGAGTACATGAGTAAGTTTAACAGTTTTTGACTTTTTATGATTATTTCCAATCAACTTTTGCTTTGAAACTACTTGTACAATAAGTGCATATATTGTAGTGTTTATTTTATGTACTGTACTTTGTAATTGCATTTATAAACAATGTGGAGTGAGACTGAAAATATGCAAGCTTAAAATTGAGTTATTATCAGATTTGTGATTTTCGTATCTTTTTGATTATAAAGGTCCATGTTAAAATTTGGGATATCAACTAATATTATTACTACAAGTTGATTCATGTGCATGTATACACTAAAAAGGGTGAACGCATTTGTGATAAGCAGCACAATAATTATTATAATTACTTTTTGTTAAGAAATTGATCACATTTACTGATCATTTTTATCTTTCGTGGTGGCTTGGTTTAGTGCATGTTCTTCTCTATAACAAACAATAAGGAGTTACTTGAAATTTCTGCTTTTTATGTTGATGTAAGAACCAAAATATTAATTGTAGCTATAGTGCACGTAATTTTGTTTAGACTTTGAAATGTACATTGTATGTGGGTAGGCACTCTATTTACATGTTTACGTTTCATCATGACTGTGCATGTGCATGTACATGTACATGTACGTGTACACATTACACATGAATACATTTTATTTTTACTGTAGCCTATTGCTGGATATTGATATTGTGTGTACAGGGAATTTAGATTACTTTTGATGACATTAATACTATGTATATAAAGGATTTTTCTGACAACAATTTCTTTTTTTAGGGTGGCTGGTCCTGATCAAGCCAGTGGATTTGGTTTTGAATTAACTTTTAGATTGGACTGTGATACTTCTATGCCTAGTTCACCATCTACATGGCCTGCTGAACTCCTGCAAGCTCTATCACGTTATGTTTTTCAAGTAATATAATTGTTAGTCATAATTATAGTTAATGTCATGCTTTTGTAATAGTCTGATAACGTACTATGTGTTGGTGATCACATATCATGGCATACGTCTCTTGATAATAGTGATTCTCGTATTCAGCACATGCTTTTAGCATCAGATCCTCAGTTAAAACCATTTTCTTCCTCTTTGGGGTCTGTCAGTTTCATTCAGGTATCAATCAATATGGATCTAGCTGCTACTATCTATTAATAGATTGTTGGTATAACTAGTGAAGAGTTACAAGCTGCTCAGCAATGGAGTGTGCCAGGTGTATTAGACCTTATGAGGCAGAAACCATTGTAAATTAACATGATGTAACCTAATGATTACCTGTATGTACATTTTAGGTCTGGAGGTGAGTGGCTAATCACAAATATGAGAAGAGGGGAATCTCTTTTTGAAATGGATTCTGATAATTATGTAAGCTACAATAATGTACTTGTTTATAGTTTTAAATTAAGTAATAAATTAATAGGCTTTACTTCAGAAAGGCATTACAGAGGAAGGTAGTTGTCTTAGTGGAGTTAGTGCTGTGTGTAGCTGGGAAGATGGTGCTGGAAGAAAAGCTGGTGGTGCTATTGTTACTGATCTTCCTGGAATGGGTCCTAGTATATCAGTTGTAGGTAGTGTGGCTCCACATGGGGCTGAAGGTGGTACTACAATGGAGTTGCTAAGGACACAATGCTTAAACTATGTAGAATTATCTTTTAACTTTGAAGCTGCTAAGCTATTGTTTCTTGCACTAAAGTGAGTCATGTACACAATCAACACATACATGTCTAGTATACATGTACATGTACATGCAGAGATGTGGAAAAAATAATTTTGCCACCAGACGTTTGTCCTATTCATTGTTAATAGCACATTACCATGAAAATGCTTGAAAATGATGCTACGCTAATGTCAGGTACTATTTGTCAGATAGCTCATTAGATGCTTAGAGATGGCTCATTTTGCTTTTTCAAAGTCTTGAAAATTGTTCCATTTTAAGCCACTATTTTAATTTCTCGCAGCCATACCAACTTCACTTTATAAATTATCTGTTTGTTATTATTTGGAGTAAATAAAACGGTCATTTTGTCCTGTAAGTGTTAATTAACCCTAGTGATGAAACAAATAGTATTTTTCACTATTCGAATAATTGGCATGCTAAACGAACGAATATTCAAATATCTCACTATTCGTTTCAGCACTAATTAACCCAAACATTGGACAATATTATTTACCAATGCTTGACAATGACTGGCATGTCTGACAGTTTCCACATCATTGTGTACATGTAAGGAATAAAATTACATGTACTGTACATGTATGTAGAGTAGTAAAATGTCATAATTGATTGGGCTTCCAAGCTCCAAATGATCTATAGTTTACATACATGTACAATTAATTTGAAAAATCTTTTTTAAATAATTATTATTATCCATGTTTTAAAACTATTTTTATACCAAAAGTGTGCCTTTTACTGTGTTTTATTGCTAATTTAGTGGTCGTGTCAAACATGGAAGACATTTTACTTTTAAGAGTGTCACTGGTGATGTGGCTATCACTTTAGTTTCATCTGGGATAGAGGTATGTGCTTTGATTGGACTTTCTTAAATATACATGTACTACAAATTACTTTAGGGTGCATTTGCTGATGAGGAACATCCTTTGGCTTCACAAGGAACTTGGTTGCATGTTTTTATTTCTAAATCTGATATTGACATGATGCTGAAAGACATAAGAATCCTCAATGATGTGAGTATTTCATTTTCTTGAAAATAATTAATAGCTCTAATTTTTGCAGCCTAGTTTAAAGCTGCCATGCACGTTTAAATGGGCAAGCAAGAAGCTGTCAATCTCAGTTCACGGCAATGATCAGTTAGGAAGAACACTACCTATTAATACCCCCAATACTCCAGACATCACTTAACATTATTTTACATTTTTAAGTTCATTGATAACAATGCTTTAGCAATCTCATGTAATTTATTAAATTACTATACAGACTGATGGTACTGTGGTACTGTATGTATTGTAGACTTTGGCTTCTATGGCTTCTATGACTCTAAATAATAAAAACCCATGCTTGCATGGTGGTGAAAACAATATCAGGAACATTTTTTAGACTAATATCCTTGTTACTTGTATTACCTTGTGGAATCAAAATAGGCAAAAGTGACTGCAAAAACTAGATATGTGGCTTTCTCATATGCTGTTTCACCTACAAGTAAGGCTTGCTCAGGCCAATTAATTATTGCATGTATACAGTTAAAGGGTTAGGTGTTATTGTGTTAGGCAGCATGACATAATTTATTTGGTGGGAAATTAATTGGCTACAAAGCATATTTACTGGTCGTTTGCATTTTTTGTGGTGGCTTGGTCAAGTTGATATTTACGTGGATTTAATATTCAAAGCATATTTTCCTCTATCATGACAAATCGTAGGGAGTTAGCTACATATAATTTCTGCTGCCCAAGTTGATGCTGCATTCCTTTTTCAAGCTTGATAATGTACTATGTGTTGGTGATCACATATTCATGGCATACGTATCTTGATAATGGAACGGTCTTCTTCTCAACTCCCAATTGATATACAATCAACAGTTGTAGTATTCTCCACTATGATGATATGGGACCTTGGCTTTTGCCTTTCTGATGGAACATTCACGTCTCTACTATCTCAAGCCTATATACCAAATCTTTTGTAGAGATCTTTCAGTTGTGACAGTATTAAAAAGTTATATTCAGATTTGGCATCCAACTACAATTAAAGACTTTTACAGCTTCAAGCTGCCAAATACATCAGACTATTGCTCTGGCTCTAATTGCTTGAACCGCTTTATAGGTCTTCTCCTTCTCTCAATCTACTTTGAGCACTTACATGTAGATGTTTCTTTTGCACTCATTTCTGTAGTAACTCTTCAGAGCCAATAACTCACGAGAACCATTATCATTTGAAGCTCTCTCAAAAATTCTCTCACTTTTTTCAAACTGCCAGCTACTACATTGGAACAGTATGTATTTTATCTTTGATTTCTTTCTGTCTCCCTTGTGATAAATTTAATATAATTTTTATAGAAGCATTTCATTTTAATTCTAATAATTTGTGTACATTATCACTATAAAATTTATGTTGTTAATGCTTCAATGTTTCTCTCCCTCCTAACTTTTCATAATAATTATTTTGTAAGGCTCTTTGACCTCTTCTCTGAGTCCCTTAATACACCCAGTACTCCATATATCACTCAAAATTATAACACTTCATTTTAAAATTAACAATACTTTAACAGTCTCATGTAATTTGTCAAACTGTTATAGACTAGGTACACAGACTGATGGTAGTGCATGTATTTTAGACTTCGGCTTCTGAGTAGAATTTCCAATGCTTTCATACTTACTCTGCTCCAAGTTGCAGCTCTTCAAGAGGGAAACGGGCTCACGAAGACGAGAGGTTTCTAATTCAACCATTCTCGGTATGACTGGAGAAAATGAAGGATGGTTTGCAGAATGTGCCCTTGATGTAACTACAGACCAGTTCTGAGATGTTTCAGTGTATGGTCGAACTCTTTGTGAGTGTGGAGTCTCAATTGTCCTCTTGAGAGAATCTTGAGCATGTTGATACTGGGTTGAATTTGATTGTATAAAACTGATGAGGCGGAGGGTAGGATGTGGCCCATTCGTGTCTCTATTGGTACCACGTGAAGAGACAGAACCTTTTTCAGGTAATATTAGTGGAGGTGCACGCTGTAATGGGGTCATGAGAGTAGAGTGTGGCCTAACAGGATAAATTGGCTTTACAAGGAAAAGACCAGTGTTCTTTTCTGTTTTGGTAAGTGCAGTTTGTATATTGCTGGCTAAGCGAATTCTTCGTGTTGACAAGGCATCCATCTTTTGATGAAATTTTTTCTCTCTCTTGTCTTGAAAGTGTTGCAGCATATTGACCAATCTACCAATTTGTTTAGGCGATGATACTGATTGAAAGACACTGCTAAGTGCTTCCTTCATATGAATCTCTTGGCTTACTTGTTGAGCCAGGCTTTGAAGCTGTTGGCCAGGAATACTAATATACTCTTTCATTTTGCTTGTAACAACTTTGTATTCTTCTTCTGAAATTTGATTTTTCCTTCTTGCTTCCAAAAGAGTTTGTTCATTTCGTTTGAAATCAAGTCTTGTGAAATAGGCAGTTCCCAAATTTGAGTGACTTAAAATTTGACGGAGATGAGATATATCTGATTTTAGGTCGTCCACCTCCATGATCAGATCTGCAACAGCATCATGACTTTTACGCAGCTCAGCTTGGTGCCTGTCATTTGTCACTTGAAGTCTTTCCTTAAACTCCTCAATTTGAGAGTTGAGCTTGTTAACTTCATCCTTGATTTCTTCTTTGTTAGGTGATTCTTGACCACTTAATGGAGATTTTGTTGATGAAAAGCTTTCCTGAAGTCCAACTTGCAAATTTTGAAGGGTTGATGAAATAGCAAATCTCATCTGTGTCACTTGTCCCTGTACTTCTTTACTCATGTCAAGGCTGAATGTGCTGGGAATGCTGTCTTCATCTTGTGTCGTGCTAGCACCCTGTGTTTCAGCATGGGCTTTAATCATATCAAGGACTCTTTTCTTAAATCTCATCACAGTTGTAAAAGTTTTCATCCACTCCGTTACTATGGGATGATCAAACGTGACACTTTGAGGCCTATCATTATGTTGCCATAAATAAGAGGAAAGTGGAGTATTTAGTCTAGGGAACATAGCTTGAGGAGATTTGGGACTTGCAGCAGAATAACGTGTTGGAGCACTGCTCATTGGAGAATCATGGGAGCTGTTAAATGACAGAATTTCTTTGATTGGAGTGTCACATGATGATGATCTATCAGCAGATAAGTATGATGATGATGACAATGAATAAAAAGAGCCTGTCAGTGCACATTGTGTACTACGTGTTACCATATCTTTTGGATGCAAAAGTTGATGCAACTTTGATTCAGCCTCCTCTAGCTGGTGCTGCAAATTTTGCACCTTACTTTCTAAATCTGCAGTTTTGGATTTCCGCTCAGTTTTCCATTCCATCAATTCACTTCTTTCATTCAGTAATAGATTAATTTCTTCCTTTAATCTATCTCTTTCTCTTTGAAATTTGTCAATGAAACTCTTAAGCTCTCTCACTTCCTCAGTAGCCTTTAATAACAAAATGCTTTTCAAGTTGATTTCATTTTTCAATGATGATATGATTGTTTTTGATTTTTTCTTGATACTTTGTACCTCAGATTTCATAGCATTTTCCTTTTCAACGTATTCCTTCTGTAAAGCTGTTATAGCAATAGCTTCTCCTTCAGATATTTCCTTATTTACAGTGATAACAGTATTTGTTACTACTGCAACTGGCTCATTTTTGATCATATTGGGCACAACGTTAATGGCAGGGGCAACTACATCATTGGTTTCTTCACTCTCTTTATTGGAAATGGGAGCTACAATTACATCCATATCTTGCTTTACAGAAACCTGTTTCTCTATGCTTTTGCTAATTTTAACTTCTTTTTCTTTGTCTTCTTTTTCTTCTTCTTTTTCTTCCTGAACTTCTTCAAACATTTTTAAATCGTAGTCTACAAAATTGACTTCTCTTGCCTTAATGTTTTCTAATTCTTTTTCATGCTGTAACTGCATTTCCGCCATTTGCATGTCATGCTCTTCTCTCATGGTATCAATTGTTTCTTGTAGCTCTTTCACACATACTTCTTTTTCATTTTTAAGCTTCTGACACATTTGTTGATTTGACTCTAATGCTGTTCGTAACTCCTTGATCTCATTTGTAGAATCAGCTGCAGCTTTAGACTGTGTTTGAGAAGCTTCCAGCTTAGATTTTTCTAATTTTTCTGTAACATTTTTAAGTTCAAGCTGTAAAGTGTTATTCTCAACTTCAAGTAATTTCTTTTGTGTTGTTATTGTTTGTATTTTCATGCACTCAGCATTTTTTACTTCCAAAACTTTCTTAAGACCATTATAATCTTCTTTACTTTTTTCCAAGGCTGCTTTGCTTATTTGTACTGTTTCAGACAATTCTTCTATTTGATCCCTTGCTCTGACTAGTGCCTTTTCTAGTTTTCGTCTTCCTTTTTTGCTGTCTGGATAAGTAGATGCCATTGTTAGCATCTGACTAATTTCTTTCACAATTGATGTAAGTTTTGATGCCATGCCAATTGTTGACTCTATAGCATTTTCTAACTCAACAGTATTTTCATCTTCTAAATCGATCAAGTCTTCAGCTAGAATTTTATTCATTACAATGCTACTTGTTTCTTGAAAAAAGTCATCTAATGAAAGAAGTACCTGCTCTTTCTCCTCACACTTTTCTTCAAACCCAATCAAACAAATCATTAGTTGCCGTTCATATTTGGCACGCATATGGGCGTTACTTAACAATTTATAAAACTTAGATGGATTAACGATACTGGCAAAATCAATGGCAGCATCAGCATTCTGGAAAGAATCGAAGTGCTCTATTTCATCCCGACCACTGTAATCCTCTAATGCAACAGATATCCTCTGCTTTATCTTTTCTAGAGAAATTTTTGTTTCTTCTCGTTTTCTTTCTCGTTTTGCTTCTTCTTCCTTCAACAATACCTATACAAAAACATGAATACATGTAATGTAAATTGCATTATTGTTTGTAATAGGCAAAAAAATTGTGAGTCAATCAAAGGTTTGAGCGGCCATAATGTATGTACATGTACATTTATACCAAGCATAAATTAATTTACGGTTCAATACTTTCAAAATGCTCAGCCCCACTAACTACTATGAGGCAATTATTTGAATTAAAAACCATACTGTTGCATATTAAATTATAATGGTTTGATGTAATTATGTCCTGCATTCGGTAATGCAAAGAAATACAAGCACTCATTTACCTGCTCAGCTGGGTCTAACCCTTCCAGCAACTGCTTTTTCCAATCCATTATAATAGATTATACTCTTTGTAATAAAAGCAAGTCAAGGAAATCAGTAAGAGATCTCAGTTGCCTTCATTTACCCTTCATCACAATTCATTAACACTTAGTTTCTATGGTGACGTTATTCACCTTAGTTAATAAATTAATTAGATAAAAAGGAGTGGCTAGCTTTAGGTTTATTAATTAAAATGACACGTGTCGCTGTTTTTGTTATCAAAACCACGCCTAGTTCGATGACCAGGAAGAATTGACTTAGCTCTCAAAGTGGAAATGGAAGAAAGACCAGGCCGTATTGTTGATTATGCCTTAGTTGTAGGCCTTGGAGAAAATGTATCACGCTTTAAAGTTGAAGCGTATGGCGAAGGAGGGGAGGAGTCGTTGCATCTAACCACACCTAAAGATGTTCCAATCACTGATATTGCTATTATTGCAAAAAAGTATGAGACTTGTCCTAAAGGATTTAAGTGAGGCACTACTAGTTGTTTGGCCAGTCTCTCATTATGCATTCTAGGTGCATTGAGGTGACCAGTGGTGGTAATAATGCTAGTTTAGTTAGTCCTGGATTGTTTGGTACGCCTTTACTTCTTTGTTATCGTGTGGGAGGTGATGATAGACCTGCAGTGACTGAAATAAGGTTTATTATTTAGAATTCTTTGCATATTGTGTTATGGCTTTGAAAAGACATAATTGCACATACTGGTACATGTACTTAAGTATTAATTATTGCAATGTGCATGTATTATAATGAAATGGTTTGTTATTTACACATCATTGTATTAACTTTTTGTAGTATATACAATGCAGAGCATAGTAAAAGTATCCCGTCTGGCCATGAGGCAATCTTTGTTACTGTTGGTGGGAGATCTGCTGATTTAAGTGGTGGTGGGCGTTATCCTATTTATTTAACTGTTAAAAAAGGATTAACACACGGGTATAACATGTCAACTGCTATATCGAGCATTGCTGTGGTTACTGGAAGGGTAAAGTAACAATAAAATGAGCTTCATTTACTTTATTTTTTTGCAGGAGGGTATTCCTAGTGGTTTTAAAGTGCTGAGTTTATTGCAAAGCAAAGGGTTCCTTTCTTCAGGTATAAGAATATGTTACAAGTCAAGCCTCATTGCGACACAGTCATTGTCTTATACTGCTGGTATGTTTGATTTAATTTATGTATTCATTAGTTTTTTGCATGTGGATAGAAATACTTAGCCGATATCCAACAGCAGATTATCCTCAGTTTCCACTTCCTGAAAGTGTCCCATTGTTTTGTTTGCCATTTGGAGTGTCAGTTGAAGCCTGGGAAAGACATGCTTCATTTCCATTACCAGCTTTTTCTACTTTTGCCCTCACCAGTGCCACTGGACAGTGTGTGAGTTTACTTTGTACGTGTATTTTGATTCTATGACTATTGTGTAGCTAGAAATTTTTTAAAGTAAATTTAGCAAATTTTAGTCCATTTGCCAAAATTTGATACTGTAGTTTGAAGGGCTTTATAGTAGCATGCACATGATCAAAATTTTGCTGAAATTTTAACTGCCAAATTTCAGTGTGCCAAATTTAACACTCCAAATTTTTAGCTATACAGTATAGTTGTACGTTCATATAAGCAATAGCTAGGTTTTTGATCTTGCTACTTTAGTTAACTTCTGATTGCATACTAAAAATATGCACATGTACAGTATGTGTGAATAAAATTGTGCTATGAAGATAATTTGCCAACTACAATTAATACAAATGTATAAGCAATGTTCAAAATTTCACTACAAGTACCATGTACTTTGGTTTTAGAGTGTTAATTTACTGTGCATATTAAGTAAATCCATGTATATGACTACATGTATGTACCGTATTTGCTCGATTAAACGCCGGGGCGTTTGTTTCTTAACAGGAAAAAAAATCAAGTAAAAAAAAAAAAACAAAAAGGCCTCTAGAGGATTCAAACCCGAGACCTTCAAGCACTCCAAACTGTACTCCAACAGTTAGGTTATCTGGTACAATCTAAATCCTATGGCACATATACTGGGTAAAATATGCGTATCTATAGTTAGAAAATATTTAGCATGGGCGTTTATTTGAGCAGGGCGTTTATTTGAGCAGGGCGTTTATTCAAGCAAATACGGTATTTGTTATCACATGCTCTTGCTTTACACTTTACAGTTTATTAGTTTAAAAATTTTGCAATAGTCAACAGAGTGATGTGACATGTGTGAATTTAAATTAACAATCTTTGATGGAGTTATATTTATACTGCTGCATTGTACTTGTAAATCCATGTGCATGTCATTTACAGTAAATTTTATGAATGTAAAGATGCAAAGTAGATAAACTTTTATTCTGTAGATGTATGGTGCCTGTATAGTTTTTTATGAAAAAATTCCAAGAAGCTTCACTTTTTTGTCCAGCATGAAGAAGACATTGGGTGTTGAAGAAAATGTAAGTGTAACTGTTGTTAGTTGTTATTATAATTCAAATATATACATTGTACATGTAGGAAGCTCTTCATGTTAGCAAATGCATATGCTTATTGTCCCATTGGCCATTTTTCTCTGCATTCAAATCATTTTTGTCTGCTTTGTATCGTCTGTCTATCTCTAAAAATATTCAGCTACCTCTTGAAAGGTAATGCCCATTTTCGATTGGGAATAATTTATAATTTTTTTTAGATATGTTGCTAATTTAATGTTTCATGTCCCCTTTCCTTCTGTTGAGCGACCAAGAGTGTTATTGCTGATTGGACCAGAGACTATTGTATTCTCACTCCCTGTTCAAACTCCTTTACCTATGGGGTACTGTTAGTGTTTATTTTTGTCATATTACTCTTGTTTTGAATGCATCATTTGTTTTTTAGAATTTCTGCTCATTGGACTCTTCTTAGTTGTCTTGATGCTGATGATTGTATTTTGCTGATTCATTTGATATTACTGGAACAGAAAATTGTTCTTCATTCATCGAAACCTGCTCTCTTGACTACTATAGGGGAGGCTTTAAGATCTGTACTCTTTCCTCTTCAGTGGAAGTGTACATACATTCCAATGTGCCCATTGGCTTTTTGCTCTTATCTACAGGCTCCTGTTCCATTTATTATTGGTACAGTACTCCTGTTACATTAATGATGCTTTTTGTACTTCATAGGCATGGATAGTCGTTATTTTGACTGTTATACTGCTCCACCAGGTGTTTGTGTTGTTGACCTTGATACAAACACTATTTTAATGTAATTTGCTAAGTACTGTTAGCTTAAAATGAATTTGTATTTTTATCTTTTAGACCTTCTGATATTAGAGCACTTCTTAATTCAAGTCCACTCCCACAGGTACATGTACATGATACTGTCAAGACTCAAGATAGATTTACTTGTTACATGTTTTATTTTTCTAGAAACCAGTTAAAGTTCTTAAGAAGACTCTTACACCTTTAGCGACTGAAGTTGCTAGTATGTACATATGTTTTATAGTCAGTATTTCCCACATAATTTTGGCATAGTGGCTGTGTAGCTTGAAAAAATTACAAGGAGAGAATTCTCCATTTTCAAAATTTTTTCTGATACACATATTTTTTATGTTGTGTAGAAAATAATATTTGAACTGATTTAGATCAAATTTGAATTTTTTATAAACTTTTAAATTTTTCCGTAAATTGGGCCAACAACCAAGGCTATATACAGTTTATGTAGCCTTTTGTCTAAAGCCAAATTTTATCAAAAATTACTAGTAGATAATACTTTTTTTGTGGAACATGTTGTGCATCTCCTTATGTATCTATTAACTTTTTAGCTGATTCTAATCAAATTTGGATTTTTTAAATAAAATTTTGAAGTTGCTTCAGAATGATTGTAGTGCTTGCAAGCTCATGAAACATGCTGTTTACATGTAGCTCACTATGCTTTGTATGAAACCCTTTATGTAGTATTCTCATTTTATTTGTGCAATAATAATGTTGCTAGGTTACAGGTTTGATGGAGATTTTGCTGTTGAGGTAGCACCACTTGAAGTTGGAGACTTATTAAAAATCAACCAAGTACATTCAATAAATAAAGGTTTATTTTTTAGTTGGGTTTGGTGTTGTTAGGAAAGAGCTGATGTTATTATTAGGGAAGCGTTCCTTAAGTTTATGGCTATGATATTAGTGAACTATAGGTACAGTTGTGTTTAATGATTTTGTTACTATTTTTTGTTATTTTAAGATTGTACCTTCGTCCATTAACAGCTCAACGTAGTCGTTCTCTGCAAGATGTTTCGGAGTTATTTGATCTCACCAATTTTATTAAAAACAAGTCATCATCTGAAAGAAATTTCTATTCTACCTTTTTTGATACTCAGATTTTTACTTCATTTATTGAGCAACGCTCATTTGCTCATGCTGAAAGTACGGCACTAGCTTTTTTTGATGAGTGCACAGAAAAGGTACCATTATTAATATTAATAAAATGCATTGCATTCACGTGTATATTATTATGGTGACTGACTGTGCATGTATATCTGAATCTTATTGTGATCAATTGTGTATTCCAATACTTTCTTCTTTTATCAACAGGTTTTAAGTGATGTAAACCAAAAGCTTTTAAACATTGACAAAATTGTCAGCAGGTACAATTATTATTATAAAGCCAGGTTGTAGTTTACTCTTCCTTTACATGTAGGCGCTATGATCTTCCTACAGTGGTTACACCACCTCCTGATGAAACAGGCTTGCCTCTGGGCAAGAAATTTACGTATGTTCAATCATAAATATTTGTTTTTAACTTGTTTTTTTAAAATTACAATGTAGGTATGATGTTTTTCCACCATTGGATCCTACGTTGTTTTTATCACCTGTGTCTCCCACAAACTCTCCATATGATAAATCTACAAGTGTCAGCCATACTGTTTCAGAGTCTGCTTTTACTTCTGTTGCCTTAAGGACTCAAGCTGAGAAAACTAAAAATAAAAATGTGAGACCTTAAATTTGTAATTATTGAAATTTCATTATTACTTATGTAGCTAATACAAAGAGCATCTGGTAGTGATGTTTTGTGGGCTAAAGTTTTGTTAAGTCATGCTTGTAGCTCTTGGTACATGCTGTTGTCATATCATTTGAGGTCTCAGTGGAATAAGGTTGAAGTCCTTTCTCAAGCACTGGAATTATTGGATGCTCTTCGTGTGAGAGATGCACTTCCTAATGATGAAGTTAGTTTATTAATTTAGTACAATTTTCTCCTTTAAAATGTCTGTGAATATTAGTTTTATTATTATGTACATGAATTAATGTCATTTGAATCTTAATGTTGATGTAATCTCAGTTGCATGTAAAGTCCACTATAAATTTTATTATATTATTTTATTATTATAGGTTTGTTATAGAATACTGATGAAGGAGTGTATTGAAATGGGCCGACCAGCTTTAGCTGTAAAGGTATATTCTGAAATTCAGAAAGCTGGTATTCATCCAAGTGCTGTCACATACGGTTTCTATAATAAAGCTTTAATGGAAGGAAGTTGGCCGAGTGTTAAGCGACACTGGAATGTACTGCGAATTGTCATATTTGCTTGTTTCTATCTAAGAAAGTTGCAACAAAAATCTATTAATGGAGATAAGAAGAGTAAAATCACAGTAGAAGAAACCAGAGCTAATTTTCGTCTCCTTAGTCATTCCAGTTCAGTTGATGTCAGTGCACTTGATGTAGACCAGTCGTTTCTAGAGCGAAGAGATAGTGCTAGTCGGCTTAATAGAGGATCAGTGTACCGTTTGTCTTCACGAACAGCTTCACATGGTCAAAGTGATTATGCGATACGTGGGGATTCTTTTTACATTGCTGACAAGTCTCCTTTATTGACAAGTTGCGTTGAGCCTATTCAAAGGATTGGACGAACAACTTCATCCATTAATGTGACACCACGTAAAGTACCTGCTAGTATGTCAGGTGATGATGGTCGTGTTGAAATCTGTATTTCATCGTGTAGTCAATGCTCTGGCTGCAAGTCCCTACTGTATGATGAAGAGATAATGGTTTGCTGGACTGAAAAATCAGCAGAAGAATATAATATTAACTGTCCCTACTGCAATAAGCCACTAGTTCCAAATCTCACTGTTATGATAAGAAAGGTAATTGTTCTATTGTAATATTTAATGTACATTGCACATTTACATGTAGGTGTTACCTGTGAACCGTACTAAAAGGATTGATTCAAAAAGGTCAACTCCTGATCGAGTAATTGAAGAAGAATTACATGTATCTCAGGAAAATGAGAGTACATGTAGCAGCATCCAACAAGAACCAATCCTTCCTTCAAAAAGTGAACCCATTCATCGTAAGAGTCTTAGCTTGGGAAGATTTGAAGCATTTCCTGATCAAAATGGTCATGAAGGTGAATGCGGTACTAGCGACCTGCCAAGTACAGAAACTACAGAAGTGCAGTTAGATAGAGATGATACTGACTCACCTTCTACTACATCTATTGGTCATTACATTTCATTGCTGAGAGAGCGTGGACACAGGAGAACTTCTAGTGCTCCTATAGCTCCTATTGTGCAACCAGCAGTTCCTGCTGTTAAGTCAGCAGGAGATCAAACTCTAGGAGCATCTCCAGTTACTCTAAGGCCAAAAAAGTAAGAGAATTAATAATGAAAAAAAAAACATAGAACTTCAATGTACTATAGTTTGCATGTTGAAGATGATGATCCTTTTACTGTCCCTTATTTGAGTCCAGTTGTGCTTCGAAAAGAATTAGAATCTTTAATAACACAAGGAAAGGGCTCCATTTTAAATTCTGAGAAGGTCTCATTGGAGAAGCCAATTCTCTACTGGAATGCTGTCTGGTACTTCAGCAGGCTCAAACTACCAACTTACCTTCCATTGCTAACACTTCGCAGGATTGTTAAATCTCATCCACAATTGAGTGAGGTAACCACGAGAATTAAACTTATTGTTACAATCATAAGTTTCAATGTTTCACATACATGTAGGTTAGTGTTTTGATGCATGTAAAAACAACATGGGATAGACGTATTTCTGGTACCAGTGACCCTCTTTATATGATATGGACTGGAAGAGGTTCATGAATCTGATAATTATTATTATTTATAATGGTTTATTTTGTCTAGCTCGTGGTGGCCTCCAAGTACCATTAGACAGAAAACAAATGAGAAGGTTTTCTAATATGTTAGTTGCTCAGTCAGTTTATTTGATTTTAAAGGTATTATTTGTAGGCAGTTGCAGCCACTAGTAGCTCGCATGCACTGTGGTGATTTGCAATTTATAATGCGGACTTTACTCAATGATCGTAAAACCTATAGTGATCCAAATGATGCTCACAGAAGCATTTACAGACAAATGTTGTTTTTAAAGTGTGTTCTATTTCCTGGAAGCGTTGACATAGGTAAATCTACGGCACTACCTGTAAATTATAATTTTATGTAAAATTTGCTAGAGTTATTTGATCGAGAGTATCAGTTGTGTTTGCAGAGGTTACCTAAAGAACTAGCTGTTCTTCTGCAGTCGTGGGACTATCCACCAACTCTTAAAGCAACAAATTGTCGCAAAGAATTCGGTGTATTGGAAATTCAGTAATATTTTTGCAATTTATGAGTAATGATTTTGTATCATACGCACACATGCTAATTACTATTGTAATTATTATGTTACATAAAAAATAATAATTTTATCAAAAACTCATGTAGTTACATTCTAATTGTTATATCAAAAGTTCGGTGCAAAAAGGTTCATTATCACAGACAAGTAAAAGGACAGACGGACAGACACATTATGATACAATAATAAGATGATAACTGGTAATAGAAAATAATGAATAATAATTAATTATTATTGATTCATAATAATATTATGTATGTATTAATACCAGGCTTGACTGTTAACTATGAGAATGATATACCACGAGAACTTAAGTATCTCTCCTCAGTTGCTTTTAAGATTTGCATTATTGACAATAATTCAATTATTTTTCTCTAGAATAATGTAAAGACAAAATATCATTAAGCCAGAACATAAGTACCAAATTATTATTAGGTACATGTACATGTATTGAAAGATGCTTTTCGTAAAGATTGGTAATGATAAATGTGTTATAATTAGGGTTTCCCACAGGACTTTGGTATATTGCTCATGCAGCTTCTTTTCAGTCGATTGTCAAGTTGCCCAAAAATTAGGCCACACAGGGTACTATATGTATTTTGACAAAAATCACTAGGAGAGAAATCTTCATTTTCTATAATCTTTCTAATAACATACACATTGTACATGTCCTCACAGTTTTTAAGCTGATTCTTATCAAATTTTGATTTTTATGAAATTTTAAAGTCGCCCAAAAATGACCAAAGGTTACACGGCATATAGCCTTAAAAGTTTCTCAAAATTGAAAAGAAAAGAATTCTATATATTATCAGGACCCCATGGGCTCCTAATATTATACATGTACTCATGTTGCGTAAATAATTTGAGCTTACTCCAATCAAATTTGGATTTTTTAATGAATTTTTGATGTAGTTTGAAAATTGGGCTAACAACCAAGTACTTATGTTGTGTAAAAACTTGGAGCTAATTCTAATCAAAGTTGGATTTTTATAAATTTTTAAAGATGCTCCAAATGCCATGTACTGTATTATAGTGCTTATGGCATGCTATTTAGTTTACTTAACATGTTTTGGGAAACCCTGATTATTACATGTACGTGTACATGGCACATGGGTCTATAGATCTAAAAGGAGTTAGTTTACTTAACATGTTTTGGGAAACCCTGATTATTACATGTACGTGTACATGGCACATGGGTCTATAGATCTAAAAGGAGTTAAAGATACTTTGTCTCCATACATGCATGTACATGTACACGTATTAGGCTAAATGTGTAAGTCATGTCCTCAAGTGTCCCATTTTTAATTCTCCCATGATTTAATTCCAACAATGGCTATAATCTAACAATGGCTATAATTGTCGTCTGTCATATGGCTCTTATGCAAGTAAACAAAATCAGATTCAAATCAGCATGTAAGTAATGCATAGTGCTCCTGCAGAAGTATTAGTCATTTGGCACTCTCTCTATTTTATGTGCTACTATAGCCATCATAAAAAATGTCACACAAATATGTACATGTACATGTAGCCACTGATGTCAAAATTATAGTCACTTGCATCAGCAGCATCCTCAGTCTTTATTACTGCAACAGGCTAATAATGCAAATTCATCAAACAAAATTTTCACCATCCAGTACATTTATTTTTAGATACCGAATTTATCTGGGACAATCTAAATCCTAGAGCACATATAATGGCTGAATATGCGTATCTATAGTTAGAAAATATTTGTCATGGGCGTTTATTTGAGCAAATATGGTACTTATTATTATTATTATGAGACCACTTAAAAACCTACTTAGCAATGCTACCGTGTTACAAGTAAGTATAGCCCTTGAGTAAAAGTAATTAACCAACCTCTTTTTGAGCTTCCTCTTTCAGCTTCTTCTCATAAGTGCTGCATAATCGAGACAATGCAGCCCATGCTCGTGCAGGATCCATTGATGAATGATTTACTTTGGGCATCTCAGACACAGCCTAAACAATAATATTCCAATTATTGATAATTCTAAAAGCTTCAAAGAGACGTACTGATACTTCATCTATAAACTGTCTCATCTTTTCCATATGCTTGTGTATAAAGCTATTCAATACAATCATAAATGGCTCTTTTCGCTTAAACTCAACAAGATTAGCAACATTCTGAACTGCCTTTGTGACTAATTTTAAACTTCTATCAGAGCTGTTGGAGGGTGGCTCTGAGATGATGTTGAACAAATGTGGCTTCAGCAGAGCAGGGCAGATCAATCGCAGGAACAAAAAGCCACTAAAAAGATAAAATAATATATATAATTAACAGGCAATACATACCTTACAGCCCTGGTTCTAACACCATTATCTGATGGCCACTTCCTCTTCACCTGCTCTTGAAGACAATGAAACAAATAACGAAGTGGCCTACAAATACAAATAATCAATCATTTTCGAAACAAAAAAGCTTACAGTGGACAGTTAGTGACAGACATATATATTTCATTTAAGACAAGAGAAATGTGAGACTCAAGTACTTCTTGGTTTTTCGTTGTGTCTGTACCACGTTGCAAATAACCTGGATTTAGCTACAAATTTTATGTATAATGAGACATGTAATGAAACAATACAAAAAACTAACCTCACACGATTCAACTGTATTAATTACAGTTTGAACAGGCTGGCGTAGTACTGATAGCAAATAGTCCATGGCCATTGTTTTCATAAACTGATCCATGAGCATTGTTGCTATTGTGCTTGCTCGAAACAATGTAGCAACTTCATCTGCAAAGTTAGTAAATAATCATTTATACAAATACATGTAGCTCAATATCAACCTTCTTTAGCAATAGCTCTTTCTGTACACTTTGAAAGTATTTGTAGTACTTTTTGATGGTGACAGAATATTTCAATTAATGTTCCAGCAAGCTCACTGTGATGCTCACTACAGACTCTAGCCAGAGTTTCAATAACAACTAAGTCATCAGACAAAATTATCTACATTAGATATACAGTATTATGACAAACAGTAAATAAAATAAAATATTTACTTCTGACAAGCCTCTGTATTCCTCTAATGGCAGAATAACTTCATGTTTGAAAGTGGCAATAACCCTAAGAGATCCTTTACTAGCCCTTGTGTTAGGAATAAGTAAAGCATGCCATTGGTCATCATCTTGTCCATTTGGTAGTTTCTCTAGGATGAGTTCAACAGTACCTGTAGCAATACTAAAGTACCATTAGCACCTTGAAATCAACATACCTAAACTTGCATCTTTAGTAGCATATGAAAGCAATCCTTTCCTAGTACATGTTACATCAACTGTTACAACACTAGAACTGGCTTGCAAATCTCTATTAACAGAGTAACTATACTAATATTCATTTAGCATTTTTTCCTCACTCAAAACGGTAACTGTCTTCAAATATGCAAGGCTGCTCATCACTGATTTGACGAGTCCTTGCAACAAAACAACTATCGACTGCAATACGGCAAAATATTTGGGTGTGAGCAAGTTTAGTCAGTCTACATTCCTTAATTTGAAGAGCTAACGAACGAATTTGCTGAACTTCAGAGCGTGACGCACTTGATTTTTTGTTTGTGCATTGCCTCATGAGACGTAGCCAATCCTGAGAAAATCATAGCATAGTACAAAACCTAATTCAATTATTTAGTACCTGAGCCGATTCAGCAGTACCAGTGCAAATATAATGATAAAACAATTCATTTAAATATTGCAGCATTATAACAAAGCAGTCATCCCTACACCAAACAAAATAAAGCGACACCAAGCCAGACAACATTACCTTCCATACAAACTAGGATGAACAGGATGTATTTTGCATTCTTTTAAATCAAGGAGACCCCTGGGGCGATGACTCTATAAAGAGAAAATATGAAAAGTATTTACAGCTATTAAAGCAACATTTCATCAAAATGGCAGCATGGCTTGGCTGAATTCAGGAATTTTTAAAATCAAAAGTATACATGTACATGTACCTTTTCATTGTCATAATAAAGAAGCTTCTGATCCTTGTACTTTAAATGAAAATAAAATTCCTTCCATTTACCATATACAGGAGATTTTTTACCTGCAAGTACATAAAACAGCTCATTTTAATGTCAATGTACATGTCCCTTTACCTCTCCTCAATTGCAATACACCTGTTTTGTCACCTGGAAAATCGCCCCGAGTAATGTAACTATGAGTTCTTCCTCTGTGTTTGTGTTGATACGAATCAGCGAATGTAGTTTGCTAATATCAAGGATAAACAAAATAACAAAATAAATGTACATACTGGAGGTAAAGGCAACTGCAACTTTAATCCATCAAGAATGACCTCTTTCTTATAACGGTCGATGATATCATCCATAGAGTTAAAGCAACGACCTCCAACAACATAATACCCAGTCGAATCTTTTTGAATTAAAAATCGCTGAACAGATTCAAATGTCCTAAATACAAATTATTTTGAATGATCGAGTTTCCAGTAGCATTAAGCTGTTAATCAAATAACATACATGTATGATGTCACGAATCCCATAACAAGGTTGTGCAATTAATATCAAATTTAAAGTGACACAATACATTAATGTAAAGTAATTAGTACCTTACTGACAGTGAGTACATTCCTTCGTGTTGACCAGGACGCACAAGAAAATCTCCAGGTCCGCCTTCTACAAAAACAAAATAATCAGACTGAAAGATCATGAACGAACTTTGCATCAATAAATCAATGGCTTCTTCTCTGCCAGTTTCACTGTGATACCAGGGTTTCCCATAATTTGAATCAGCATCAGCCTACAATATAAATGTACATGTACAATTAAGTGCAATAAGAGGTGCAGCAAGGTAGTAATTATACAGTTGGACTTATTCAATCAAGAGCCACAAGAAATAAATTATTATGCACACAAATATGATGTACACCATACATGTACATGTACATGTACAATTATGATTGAAGGAAATGTCAGATATTACAAATAAGCTATACATCCTTATAACACCTTATCTACATGTATAAGGAAGCAGTTATAGGGAAATACATAGCCTTGACTATATAATCACTATATTTCCTTTATGACGAGACAATAGTATCAAGTGATTTTGTAGTGTGCCAAATGAATAGAGCCAACAGGTTCTGCTAATATTACTCACCACAAATTCCATGACAGAAAGAGGAATCAGACCACTTTCTCCAGTTTTTTGTGAGCAGCCCCATCCCCATTCCTTATTCAGATCACTCAACAATACAAACACTTCCCCAACTGCAATACTAAGGAACATTATAAAAATACACACAGTTTTGCAAATATACTTCAATTCATCTGTTCCTGGCGCTTTTCTGTGAGGTTCCACTGCTCTCCACAGGCTATGTAACTTCACAGGCTAAAAATAAAGAAATCAAAATTATTATAACTTCAGTAGCACAACACAGCATCCAAAGAATGTACACTTATTTACTTATAACAACATTTACACAATGGAAGATACATTGTAGATGGTCACACAGGTGGCTAAAAGTATCATTAGCTAGCTCTTAAGGTAACTTACAGCAGGTGGCATAATGGGAACTTCCAGTCCTTCATTCTCAAGTATATACGAGCAGTTGGTATAATAGCCAATCAGATCCACCAAAGACGAAAACTGCCGACCACCAATATAGTAGTCACCACAAATGGAATTAATTTTAAAATGATGAATCTGCCCGAGTTTACTCAAGTATGAGATAGCATAGTCACCAGGTATATTTGTACTGTCCCTTACAAGATACGCACCTGGAACACCTACCGCCTGTAACCTCTCATATGACATCTGACGCGATATTTTACCATGATACCACCTATGTTAACACATATAATGATGTGAAGGAAAATTGTTATTACTCACGATTCCGAGGGTGGAGCTGACAAATCAAGGGCAGCTTCTTCATCAGACATATCATCATAGGAGTCTTCATCGTCAGCATAGCCCTTGTACGTATCCAGATACTGAAGCTGAGCATATATCAACGCACCTTCAGGAAGCATTATATCGTCACCATCTTCAGAGTACTGATCTGATATGGAAGGAGGACGGAGTGTTGCCCTATCCGACGCCATGGCTGTGCTTTTCTTTCTGAAGATTAGCCAAATCCAAGATTAATCAAAGGCGGATACACCACGCCCCTCTTACTCCTCCCACTGGTAATAATCCTTTTTAAAATGTAGACTAATTTATAAGGTAGATTAATTATTTAGAAGGTAGATTAATTTTCATTTCAATACACGCATGCAGAAAACATACACATACACACAAATAATAATAAACACAAATAAAATCATCCTAGTAATCAATGATGTGTAAACTGAATCCGCCCAACAGGAAATCCTAGTCTTCTGTGATTAATGTTCTTTATAGTTAGTGGTTGTTGAGTATAAAAAGATATGCATTCTGGTACAGAGCGAAAAGGAGAACTGAACTGCCCAAGCACAAATCCCTTAGGTCCGTTGCTTATTTTGAGATGTATAAAGCCGTGGGCTGCCGGACTAGTTCGATCTCTATAAAACATGCGAATAAAATTAATAAAGGATACAACATTAATCTATGATTAATTTTTATGTAGCATTAAGCCAAGATGTGTTGACTCATTCTTCTAGGAATCAACACAAGCCATTAAAACAAACAGTAGTATTCCTACAAAAGCTGCCAATAGCAAATTTGTCGTGTGATAGCAGTCATGAGGATAAAGGTTTATACAAATCACAAATCAATGCCATACATGGAAAAACTGCTAAAATGTACACAATAGCCAACACAGCAAAATCAAGGTTTTGGTCAATAAAGCAACCACAATGTCTACATTTAAAAATGCAAACACCATTTATACTGAAAGCATACCAGGATAGGCTTGTTTGCTTTTGGTTATACTGAACAAAAATAAAAACAAAAAATAAACAAACACTAACAGTCTAAAGACGTTATACATAACAGCTACATGTACAAATATGTGACATACAAAGTACATGTACATGTACATGTACATATACGTAGCCACAAAAATCTAAGCCCAGACTTTACAAATTTAATTAGAATTTAAAAATCAACATGCCAAACGATGCATTACCTTATAGACAGAGAATAGTCCATCTTACAGCTCTCACTATTTCTGACTAAGAAACTGAAGTCAGGTTGATTTCTAAGTATGTCTTCAGCTTGATCCCGACTAATCTTCCCATGATACCAACTAGATACAAAAAAGGAAGTGAAACCAAAAATGATACGCCAATGTAATCAGTGAAAAGTAAATACAGTGACTTACAGTTGTTCTTCCAAAGAACATGATGTATCGATAGGGAAGGCCGGTGGCATAAGTGGTTGGATATCTGATGGATGTGATATGTCAGATGGTAAAAGTTGTGGATAGCCATGTTGTTTTTTATTAGTAGCCCGAGGAGGTAATTTAGGGGGACATGCTGGCTGATTGACGTAATCATGCATATACCCTTCCCCATTTAATACTCTCTCATGCAAAGGCATAGACATCTCATCATTATGTGGTAGGACAGAATCAGGTGGTTCTACATAGTCCGACTCACCTGTACTTGCCCTTGGACGTGACGTCTCTGGAACAGGAGGAGGAGTAGGAGAAGGTGACAAAAAGTGAGTATCATTAGGAACAGAAGCAACAGTGGTAGTCAGGGTTGATGTAGTGTCTGGTAGTTTGGGTGGGAGGGGTGGCTCTGTTTCAGACAACTCGTTGTTTGAACCCTTGGGAGACTTGTATGGATCAATACGATTAGCTATCAATTTTGGTGGCTCAGTTTCTGACCTTTGGCGTAGTTTGATAAACTTTGTAGAATCCCAAGGATCATCATAATCGCCAGGTCGTGGTTTCGATATACTAGGTGATGACTGAGGTGAAACTTGCTCAACTTCCTCTTCCTCTTCATTTACAGAAGGTGGAAGAGGGGGTAAATAATCTGGAGGTTCACTAAGCTTTTCAGGAGCCTCTTGAGGTTTACGACTTCCCCGCTTCAAATGAGGGGGCTTGGGAGGAGGGACACCTTTTCGGGACTCACCCTCACCTAGGACATCATATGGTACACTGTAATCACTTGTGTCAGTTACGTGTAACTTTTCAACAGAGCGATTCAATTGGCTAGCTCTGAAATCAGGAGCATTATGAGAGAGAATCTTGTCATGCATACTCATATGTCGCTTATCTTGTGCTAACAGACGGGCAGGGGAAGGTTGAGGAGAACTTCCACTAACACTCATGTTCCTGAGCGTGTCAGCAGGTACAAAATAATCCTCTTGAGGCCTCGTTCCCGCCACTGGAGGGTGATTTTTAAAACCAGTAGTAGACATTGTACCACTAGATTGGGTCCGCCTATAACCACTTACAGTAGAGAAGGACCCTCCTGCTCCACTAGAGTCTGAACGATTCCGAGGCGGTAACTCTGGAGGAGACACGTCCAGAATAGCTGTAGATGATTCTACTGCCAATATAATATCTTCTTCACTTTTGTGGCGACGAAATGGTTCCACAGGTATGAGCGATGGCGAGGAAGAGGATGTTTCAAGGGTCTGATGTGTCACATGACGATCTTTGGGGGATTTCATTCGTTTAAACAGGGCCATCCCACAACCTACCAGCAACTACAATCTAATGTCCACTATAAAAGCTATAAGACAACTACTCAACCATAAAGACAACTGCCCGAATGCCACTGACTGAACCACTGTCACCAATATTAATTTTATAAGAAAGTTATTAATTAAATGGTACCACCTACTTCCGGCCATAAAAACACAATACACAAAAATAATTTTTCACAAAATAACCATAGTAATAATAATTTATGATGGCAGCGAACTCTGTTATGCTTCACTTTGCCTCATAGCACTAAGCCCCTTAGCAGCCCAGGTTTCTGCATCAACTAACGACTTCGAAAAAGAATTAAGAGAAGCTAATACACCAGAACCTAAGAAAGCAGCATGTTGTCTGTTCTCACTTCCATGAACTTGTACATCCAAGCGAGGATTCAGAGCTTGCAATTCCTTCTGTAAACGCTCCTGTAGTCCAATTAATAGTGTTGTACCACCAGCTAGATAGATATGACGCGCCATTTGACGACGCATATCAATAGGGCATTGATCAATGGCCTTTTGAACCATCTCATGTAATCCAAGTACATCTTTACCCCACAATCCAGGAGAAAATAAACCTTCCGGGGATTTAAATAAAGGCGAATGAAGATGTATCACTTTTCTGTGATCTGTTAACTGGAACCGGTCAACATCAACAGCTCGAATATAATTAGAAGGAGACTCTTCACATTGGCATACATCTTCAAGATAATTCTGAGACAAGAAGCATATATTTTCTTTTATATAACGCACGATAAACATCTCAGCCTCAGAAAAGTAACGAATGCCTTCTGCAGCTATCAGCTTGGACAAATTTTCATTGATGGAGTGACCTCCATAAGGAGAATGAGAAGCACCAGCATCAACTTTAAAACCGTCAATGATAGGAACGACATCCGTAGAATCGCCAAGATTGACAACAATACCCGAAGTGTGGTTGTAAGAGTATAATGCCATTGTTGTTTGCTCTTGAATTAAAACACTCTGAAAATTGAGTACTTCCAAGAGTATCTCAGCCAGTATAACTTGCTCCGATTCTGGCATTACTGGAGATACAGAAATTAAAGCATTGCTGTTCTGAGGCTCAAGGTGCAAAGACTTGCAAATTTTCTGAATTATAAACTGGAAACAATCTCTCATAGGTACATTAGCATCGAGTCGAAGGCGATGACGACATGGATAAATTAGTTTTGTGGTAGAGCGTATTTCAGGCAACAGGGCTTCATTCCCACATTCAATTATCTTATCACCATTAGCAGCACAGACATTGGGGAAAAAGAGCTGAGGGTAAGTATTCTCGTGGACTATTCCAGCTCGAACAGAGCAAGCTCCGAGGTCTACAATAAGAGTTAAAGCAGACTGACTAGGAGAAAGGGACAGTCTGTGTGTCATGGTAGGATGAACTGACTCAAGTGACAACACTCGATACCAAGTAGCTAATTCCTGCATATTCTTTACTCGGAGCATTAGGGAGTTACTACTCCCTTTTTCAATTATTTCCAACTGCAGGTTATCATGCTTAACTATCTTGGAATCGGCTAAGCGAATAAATGATGTAGCTTTTGCAGAAGTCTCCCCATCATAGTAAAAGACGCTACCTCGCGTGACACGAAAGAAGCGAAGCTTCCATCCTTTCCTCACTGAAGGTTTTCGTTGATTCACAGGTAGTTTTTCCAAATAGCCAGAATATCGTGCATTCTCTTCATTTGCCTGTGTTATGACACCAGGCTGACTGTCATTATAAAGCTCTTCTAACAGACATGTTGGATCCCATTCAATACTTGATTGAGGTGCCGCTAATGATACAGCAGTTTGTTCTTGTTCTTTATTCTTAACTTTCTTCGATTTTTGAGTTGACTTCTTTTTGGAAGGTTTTGAGGGTACAGGATCAGGTGTTGCTGATGAACCATAAACACTTTTGCTGCCCTTTGACTCCTCATTTCGTAATTCTGTTTCACTGGCAGTTTCGCTCAATATTTCATCTGAGCTATTCTCAGGTTTAGACACTGATTTCACAAGCTGATCTTTAAGAAGAGGACTGACAGGAGGGGACACAGATGTTATTTGTCCTGCCTCTGAAGCCATGTTAGAAGTCCTTTTAGGCACTTGTGGAGAGCCTTCTAATTCCTCTATTGAAATATCAGAAGAGGCTTCTTTTATCTGCTTTTTGATATCAGAGTCAGACGGCACTTTTTCAATCTCCGTATCGACTACACTTGCATTAGCATCATTTGAGGGCTTCATTTTACCTAAAATTAAAAAAATATATATATAATTTAATTACACAGTATACACATACATGCAGTGTACACAAAATATAATGTCCAAGAAGAAGAAAAATGATTCATGAAGTAAAATATACATATAAAAAGTAAATAAAATATTTAATATGTAGGCATTTAAATTATAGGCATTTGATATTAAGTACTAAATAAAAAAATTCTAAGCTTCAGATTTCATATTCATCCATAACTTGAACAGCAGTTACCAGCAATGTTAAGGAAAATGTACTCCATAATCAAAGCATAAACATATGGCCCAAGTTTTTGTAAATTCAAAAGGCTAACAACCTCATGCCAGCAACAAATAAAAAGATGTAACAATATGAACAAGAGCTCTCAACATTGTTTTCTGTAAGGTTAAAATTGTGAAGCATACCGTACATTTGGCAGCATAATGAAACATGATAGCTAGCAGTGAACAACAAGAACATTGGTTTGCTATAATGTTGTTGTACACGTACATAAGCAAACACCTGGCATTGTGAAAGTAAAATTTAAGCTTAATACCATGATACATGTATCTGGTAAGTAGAAAAGTTTCAGGCAGAAAATTTTGTGGAAAGCTCTGCAAGGTGCTGCTTTGTCATTATGAATGTCAGCCATCTATTAACCACAGTTTAGCCCTTTCACGTACACATGTTCTTGAATCCTTCACAACATCTTTAAAATTTTGCTTGCTATTATTGGGATAGATGCCATTGTAGGAAATATTGTTTACAATTATTTTGGCATAGCGCTAAGCATCATCAATTTGCTCAAAAAAATCGACAAAATTCCATTATGAACAAAATACACTGTACTATTACATTGTACTATAGAACAGAGTACATTGTATTTCATCAATACTTTTGACTTTTATTATTGTATATGTTCCTATGTTTGATCAAAATTAGACTTTTAAGGCTCAAAAATATAATTTTCATTTTAATTAATGCTCTGGTAAAATCCACTTGTGACAAAATGTGTATGTAAGAAATTTAATTAGAAGTATGCTCATACCAAAACAGGAAAATAAACACTTGTTTGCACAACTGCTATGAATTTATGTCCCAAATCTCTAGTGGTTTGTAACAGTAAAATGATACATTACAACTGAACAAAGTGATACACAAACACTCACTGTTGACAAGTGAAAAATCTTGAACTTCATCCGAGAGAAAACATATGACGTAGCAATCTTGTTTGATTGCATTGCTGCTCAAACATAAAGAAAGGAGCTCACGAAGTGCTGAACAAGACGGTGGACCCTCTTCATCTGCTACTTTTAAAGAATGTTCAGTTGCAAGGTGGGACTTCAAATGAACAATATCATCGAGTGTTCTCCTGATGGGTTTTGGCCTGTCTGACAGTCTAATAACCCACTGGTCATCTTCTTGGGTAACAGCAACAGATTTATCGAAAGATGTGGACTGAATGCTATTGTCCTCCATCGTGAAACTAAAAGAAGGATCAATGACAGATTTGAAAAGTAAGGAGAGCCTTTCAGAGTTAGTGCCCAGTGTTTGAGCTAACTCAGTGACGAAGTCCCACTGCCTTGTTTTCTTGTACAGGTCTGAAAGCTTTCCTCCAACCTCCCGAAGAAGATTTTCGAGAACAAGCTGCTGCTGTATGAAGGTCTTGCGTGGTGGAAGAGGGGGAGGACTGACAGGAGGAGGGCTTTGTTGATCGGTATCTGCAGGAAGGATGGAACTCATCTTGTAGGTCTTCTTGCTGAACTAAATTGATGGGTGTGGTCATGTGGTGCGATCCTGAGCTGATCTGCTGATTATGATCTGAATGGCTGAATGCGGTTATTGAGATCATAATCATGATCATGTGAACTATAGTGATTAGTGTCATCACGTGGTGACAAAGAATAGGTGTGTCGTCCATAGTCTGGTCGTCCACCCCAAACAAAATGACTCACAAGAATGGCTATGTCCAAGTACCGACATTCGATTCTGATGAAGGCCCTCCACCCTTTCAGCAAAAGTCTTCACCCAATTCAAGCTCTTGGACCAACAGACTAAAACCAGGACTCTTCATTAATTTCGGAAAGGACAGACATCAGGTACAAAGTGAATCCGAAGAAGTAGAAATGGCCACATTTAAAAGAAAGAAACCAAAGCACAAGCGTTCAAAGGGCTCAAAGAGTCCAACTACGAAGAAACCACCAATAGAAGTAATTGTAGAGCCTTTGGTACCAGGAGATACAATTCAGAGAGTGGCATTGAGATACGCTTGTCCGGTTAGTTAACACGGAATTATACATACACGTATAACGATCAATTTTTAACACTGTGCAAATTTTAATACTGTATAACCTGAAATACATGTTAAAGTTTTATAATAGTGATTAGCAGCCCATGTCATTAATGGGCTCACCACACCTAATCTGATTACCATTAATTCTCTGCCAATATTTCCATTTATAAAGTATGATGCATGCATTTGATGTAATTGTATGGTACATGTGAATTAGATTTTTGGTTCTTTTCAAAATTTAAACTGACGTGACAACTGTGGTATGTTATGAGCTTGAAACTAGTCAAACTACCATTGTGGATGGTGTGCTTAGTACTACATGATATTTATGGCTCTAATTAGACAGTAGCTTCCTTTTACCCTTTATTTTTTCCATATCATTTCTTGGTACTTTTGATCAAAGTTGCCGTTATGGGTGCTGTAGTATCTTTAAAAATTGTTATCACTCATTATTGTTTTGGACATAAACCTTTTTATCTGCTACTCTTTGAACAAATCTAGACAATTTAAGACTAATTAAATACATGTACTGTACATAGAAGTCGTGCTTATAACTTTCATGATGCATAATATTTTGGTATTATTCCTTTTTTTCTTTCAAATGGAGTAATAATGGTGTTAAATAATTTGCAGAAGCTTTTTGCTATAAAATTGATAAAATGCTGTTTTGTGCTCATACAATTATACTTAGTGTCAATATTATTTAATGAGTTAGTACTTGAATGTTTAGGCAGATTTATAATGCTACGCTAGTCCTGATATTACGTTGATGCTGAAGTTGAATTTGGTTCAAATCTAGTGTAAAGCATGCATCAAAAGGTCAAATCACCCACACTTTTGATTAAAAATTGATATACACTGACCTGGCATCTTTTTGCAAACCCACCTTTACTCCCTGAGTAGCTCTCATTCATTCTTTTGATCACTGTAGTTTCCTTTTACCCTTTACTATTAACAGTGATTCCTTTATACTTGTGATTAAAGTTGCTGTTGTGGCAACTGTATTATCATTAAAAGTTATCACATATTATTGTTTTGGACATTGTGAACCTTTTATTTGCTACACTTTGACAAATTAAGGTTTTTTGGTATATCCCATTCAAATGGAATGATAATGGACATGTATAGTTTTGCCAGTGTATAATGCTATTTTTTTGCTAAGAAAATAATTGATTATATTATTTGATCATGGTATTGTTTGTTACTTGAGTGTTACTCCCACGGTAGCTCTCACTTTGTTAACTTACAATTTCGAGAGCTTGATTATACTGCAATACTTACTTACACACATAGTTGAGAGATTTGTAAACTACAGGTACTTGTGTACAATAATATTTTTTACATATGGACTATACTCTTCAACTACATATACATGTACATGTACCTCAATTAGCATAAACTGCATTATTGGAATATATTTTGACTAATAATGTCTTATAATGTTACAGTAATTTTTTTAACATTTAGGTGGCTGAGTTACGCAGAATTAATAAATTGTATAATGACACAGATTTTTATGCACTAAAGTCGATAAAGATACCAGTGAAAGAGAATGGGTTATTAACTGATGCTGCTGAAAGAGAAAAAAGACGAATTACTGTGGCTGAAAATGTTAGCAAGTCTGGTACACAAAGTTCAAACTCTGATGATCATCATTTTGGTGGACCAGAATCGTATTATAATTCTGATGTATCGCAAGATGCTGATGATGAATGTGGTGAAGAATCTGATGGAACTGAGTATAGGTAAAGTAAACTGCTATAAATTATAAATTACAATTACTTTTATTTTAGAGATATTAGTATACAAAGTGCACTAAAATGGAAACACACTGGGCAGTCTCTTCTGGAGAAACTAGATGAAGATCTTCAGCGTGTGAAAGATCAAACTAACATTCAAGAAGTTCGATTAACTTTTGACACTCCCTCAATTCACCCTGTGACAGTAAAAGAGTATACCAAGACATTGTTTGAAATACCAGATTGGAGAATTTTACTAGTGTGTGCAGTTGGTATAATTATTTTGATTGTTGTTGGTGCTGTTGTGACATGCGCAAGAGGCCACTGTCCATTCACATAGTCAAATTAACCATCAATTTCATGTTCATTGTGTTGCAATAATGTTATTATTTAATACTCATGGAAGACAAAATTATTAATTTACCATTTATGATGATATTAATAACAACAATAATTTATTGATAATTATTACTAGTTCTCTTCCTCACTCTCTTCTTCAGCATTCTCCAACCACTCTATGACAGGTGCGACAGACTTAAGGATTTCCTGCTGCTCTTTTGATGCTCGAGTTCCTTTGAACTGACTATGCCAGCTTAGTATTGTGCTCTCATCAAGAACATCAAGGTTATATAATTCCAGCACGATTTTCGCAAAAATGGGCCTTATTGCATATTCTTTCATAGCACTACTAGTGACAAGATTCAAAACACTAGCTTGAAGATCATTGCCCTTGACATAGTGAAGTAAGAGGGTCTTATGATAACGAAGGCTCTTGATAATGTACTCGATTAGAACTGGTTTTTTTCCTTCTGTACTTTCACTTGGACCTTCTAAGAGAGCTTTCATGACATTAAGAGGTACTTCTTGAATAGGAATGTTATAGGCATGCTTAGATGCATTGATCATTAGAATTGTATTCTCTGGCTTCACTGAGTCGGTTACACCTGAACGTACACAATCTAATGTCTCGGCATAAAAAGAATCCTCAGCATCATCTAATTCAGTTGTTAGAGGTAGTGGGGATGGCGAACGGGTGCCATTGCTGTCACTAGACGACTCTTGAGATATATTACCACTTGTTATATGAGGATGCCACTTCTCATGTATAAATCGTCCAGATTCATCGTCACTGTCTGGTTGGGGTGGGTCCCATTTAAAGCCCTTCCCACCACAACCCACATCACTATCAACACACTCTGGCATTGTAATAGGCAAAGCTTGTTCAGCGTCACGATCTGTCTCATCCCCCCAGTCGTCAGTATCAAAGGATAGAGAATTCTTACTGGTCGTTAACCGAGTACCACTGACCACACGAAAGTCTTGTCCCACAACAACATTAAACGAAATTATGCAACCAGGCTCTACAATAACACCATCTTTAAATTCTACATTACTTGCAATGATTGAATTTGAAAGCTTACAGCTGTCACCGATTGTGACATCATCCCATATATAGCAACCACTAATCGTCACTCCTTTTCCAATATTGCAACGCTGACCAATTGAAGAATGAGAAATAACAGTAGAAGCCCCAACAGTAGTGTCTGGCCCCAAAACAACATCTTCTTCTAGCACACAATCAAACGCAAGAGATATACCGCTACTGAGATAGAGGTTGTGTCGACCATATGAGTAAGGCTCCAGAATACTATTGTCAGGTACCAAAGGATATACCCATCTATACATGACATCTTTGCTCACAGCTTCATATGTCTGAAGGTTGCTAACACGGGCTGCATATTGATCAGAAATGAAATGAGCATAGATATAATTTCCTAATACTTCCTCATTTACGATAATGCCACGAATAAAGTGATATCGTGTTTGATAATCAAAATTGTCAGAAAAAAGTTGAGGAACATTTGGAGAGCAAACACTTATGTGGCAATCGAGAACATCGTAGTGAATATCTATTTCTTCATTCTCTTCAAATATATCGGTAGGAACACTTATTTTTTTCTTGCCAATTGGCTTTTCACAGAAGAGTAATCTACCTGAACTTGAACTTGTCGCTATTAGAATATCATCTTCTTTGCTTCTCGTTCTGTGACCAGGAGCTGCTTTCTTGTAAACATTTGTCATAACGGTCATTTTGTCAGTTTCGCGTAATTTCTTGTGCTTCTTGATGACTTCCTGTAACTCCATGTTGGACACTAGATCTCCTGACACTAAAACAAAATCAGATTTTATGCAAGCTTGAGAGTCGATGTCACGCAGTGCATCCCCAACCGATGGACAATTTTCTGACATTATGATGTGGAGCTTAATAGGGGATGACTGCTTGCTCCACCTTGACTGGTTGAAGTGCTTCTTTATGGCATCAGCATGGGCACAGCAGTAGATGAACACTTCTTCTATACCAGATACGGCGAGAAATTCAACGGTGTAATCAATGAGAGGGCGATTCACCAAAGGTAATAAAGCTCTGGGTTTCTCAGTTGTCAGAGGGAGAAATCTGAAGTTAAAACTATCAGCTATAACGACAGCTTGAATTACATCTTCTGGATTCCACTTTTTCCCACCTTTCTTTACAACTTTAGAACTCATTCTTTTCTTATCCACAAAACGTAGAAACGTGCTTTAAGTGAACTGCTTTTTAACCTTTTTACAGCCCGTAAAGGCACGCCTATGCACACGCCTTCAATTTATCAAAATGAAGTTTGTAGATGTGTTTTGAGATTAATAATAATTTTTGTTGTTTTTAGTTTCAGTTATAGCTAAGTGAAGCTCTAACCAATTGTGTGAAATGGCCACCTTTTTGCAGGAAAAGGAAAATTTAGAGGTGTCTACAATAATATCAGAAATGCAAAAATGCTCTCTTGATTACCAAGCCAAAGGTAACTTTAATGGTACAGTTAGGCTATTGTATTATGTCCTTTGATAAACTTTCAGTATAATCCATAATTTTGATACTTCAATTTTTTATAAATTTTCAACATGGGTGAGGTGAGATTGGAGCCGAAGCCCTCCTATCCTGATATAAAACTAGCTGACTTTGCATTAAAAGTACATCTTCATTCAGTAGTGGGGTTTCCTACTGGATTTTGACATAGTGCTCATACAACTTATTGTCAGAGGATTATAAAGTTGTTGAAAAATTGCTATTAAATTTATATTTTAATTGAATTTTTAAAGCTGCTCAAAAATTGTGAAAAATGGCTAGGAAAACTTTTTTATTTTCTGATGCATACATGTATACATATTCCTATGTTGTGTATCAACTTTGAGCTGATTCTGATTAAGTTTTGATTTTCTACTAATTTTAAGAAAGTTAATCAACAGCCAGGCACTATAGTGCCTGTCAGCATTTATGGGAAATCCCGGTCAGTAGTTCTCGTTGTTATTCAGAAAGGACAATTAAAGAAATAAACCACTTGAAATCCAACTAGTTTTTAGTATAGTCATGCATTTTGTGTAAACTATGCTTATATCTTCAGTCCCCAATTTAAATTACCATACAGCACTTTATTTTAGCAATTTTGCTGTAAAATTGTAATTGGCGGTTTTTAATTTGGTTTTTTTGTGTACACATACATTACGGACCATGCGCATTAATGATTGGCGGTTTTAATATTGGCAATTCTGCTTGCAGAATCCCACCAAATTAAAGTGTTATACCATATATTCCACCGTGACTGCTACTGTTTTTATTGACAATATTAAATTAATTATATTATTAATAATATTAAATCACTGGTATTGACAATTATGTATGAATCAGATTTCATGTACATTATTTTGTTTTTGCTTCAAATTAATTACTCCTTGATTTTGTTAAATTAGCTGTAGTTTCTCCACTCTTACTAGAAGCTTTTGTTTATCTGTAATGTTAAAAATGCTGAGCATGTAGAGTTTATCTAATCAATGAAGTAAAGCTTATTGCCTTTGTGATTTGAACTACGTAACTTTATTAGTTATTCTTTGTTCAACTAAATATGCTTTTCTTGCAAAAAAATCTATTTTGGTGTTTGTGAAATTTTTTATCTTTTTTCAGCTGAAGAAATTATTCATCTCTTAAAGTTTGCTAATATTAGTTTACAAGACCTTTCTCCAAAGACCCAGTTACATATACATACTTTAGCAGAAACAGCTGTTGATTTAAATGTATGTGACTCTAGCCCTGCAAGGTAAATCCTAAACTAAGATGTGTCATGTGATTAGTTTGGTAAATTGCTTAGTATTTCCTTAGGAATAGTACCACTATTACAAGAAGATGCAAGATTGAAATATGAATTATCAGAGTTGAAGCAGTCATTGAGACACAGTAATATTGTTCTTGAAAAGTCTGCTGTTGATAAAGAATGTTTCTCAAAGTAATTTCAAACTTGTTTGTTTACTAGTTACTTTTTCAGAATTTCTAACGAGTTGTTATCTGAAATGAAATTGCAGAATCCAAGTACTGAAACAAAGTTTTTGGGAGAAAAGTCACAGCAATACAAGAAATTGGCATCAAGTCTGCAGGTTCCATTGTTATAGCCTAATACAATTCACTCTAGCTGTACAATTATAGACTGAACTAGTTGCAAATTCATTTAATAAAGAACACCAGCATCTGGCATTACAAAGATACTATGAGGTAAATGAAAAATTTGCAATCGAATTAGTGTCCCATTTCTTAAACAGTTCGTGTCATTAGTTTATTTTGTGGTGGACTTAATATTTTAGCCTTACTGTACGAGTAGATTAATTGGCAATAAATTAATACTGATGATTGGCAGTTCTATTAAGAAATGGCCAATATAAAATCTGCCATTTTCGTTTCAAACTGAGCATGCTTAATGGCACTTGGTACGAAATCACCAAATAAAATTCGCCTTTAACTTTACACAGGCAAATTCGCCAAAATATTATTCTCACCAAAAATAATTTTGTAGAGTATTGATTATCACCTGTATGAATAT
This sequence comes from Amphimedon queenslandica, assembly GCF_000090795.2. NCBI lineage: Eukaryota > Metazoa > Porifera > Demospongiae > Haplosclerida > Niphatidae > Amphimedon > Amphimedon queenslandica. Next base: position 1,699,484 of record NW_003546242.1, on the reverse strand, counting down.
GTAGACCTGGGGTCAATTACAAATTGTAATTGTAATTTAAGGGTCAGTTACAATTATATAATTGTATTAATAATTGAAGCGTAAAGGCAGGTTCCCATTATGACGCATGAATGTCTGTCACAACCAGAAGTGCTGTATAAACCAATGGAAGCATGCGTCAATGTGCCAGATTAGAAAACACTTCTATTCTGACACATTGAAGCATGCTCCCATTGGTTTATGCAACACTTCCGGTCATGACGCTAGCGTATCAAAAGCAGTAAAAGCAGTGTGTCATATTGAGAACCCACCTTAAGTCTGAACAAAATGTAATTGGAATTACTGCAACATGAAAAATTGTGCTTCAGTCTATGTGTAAATGTATGTACATTTTTAATCGACCCCAGGTCTGGATCAGTTTACTTAAAACCTCTTTAAACAACATCTCCATTAATGGAGAGTATCAAGTGTATCTATTTGGACAATTACTGTATAAAGTAACCTCAGCATAAAGGACATCACTGTACTTTCTTGTCCCAAAGTGTCCCATTATATAGAAGTTTTTATTGCACTTTCCCATTATATAGAAGTTTCACTGTACTTTATTTAAACTCTCCCTTTTCCCTCTCTTTATAGGAAATTCAGAGTTTAGAAAGTCGTCTTCTTCCATTAAATAAACAGTTAAAAAATTTTACAGACTTGCCACCAGTATGTAATAATAACGGCACTATATGTAAACAGATTTCACCATAAATTTTTGATACCTGACTCTTAGGATTTAAGCTTAGCAAAACTAAAAATTCACAAAGAGAAATTGGTTTTGGTAATTTGCTTAATATTCCTAATGAATTGTTATTATAATTTGTTGTAGGAAGAATTGGAAAAGGAGCTATCGACAAAAATTGATCTATTTAAAGCTGAAAATTGTTAATGTTAGTATCACTGGACGATATATCTACAGTTTGAATAATTAATAATGTAATAAACAGTCTTTATATATACATGTAGTTGTATATTTTATTAATATTGTGATTATTGTCACTAAGAGTATAGTGTTTGATTCAAGGCAGATCTGATGACAGATGAAATTAAAATGAGTTGACTTATTGTAATTACTATAACATCATTTTATGCATTGTACTTAAAAAATTAAACTAGGAAATTTATCATTCTATCATGTACTACATGTAGTAGGTATATCAACACTGTTGTTTAAAACTTTTAATGCTGGGTGGAGAACTGCTTGTCGTCTCTGTTGATGTAGGAAGTACAACAATTCAACTCGGTCTAGCCTCATTTTCTCTACATAATCTCTTTCCTGTTATAAACCATAATTACTGTAGTATTAACTATAACTAACTCTGTATTTAAGTGTGAAGTTATACTTTGATAATTGCGTCGCAAACTTCACAACTTCTCTGTCAAAAGCGTCAATGTCCTATTTTAATTTGAAGAACATAATTAAATATTAAGATAATTTGAGTCACTTTGTGCAAAGTAGCTCTTTGTCTCGCTTCTTTTAATCTCAATAATGATGAACCTATAATAAAAGTATGATATCGCACCATTTTTATCTTTAAGTTGCTTGTACTTTTGCAAAAATGTCTTGTTGGATCAGAAGCATGTGCCTCAAAAGACTCAAGATGCTTTAATGCCATTTCTCTCTTCTCAATTACTTCACAGCAATTTTCCCACAAATTTAAAGCCTACATTACATTGTACATGCTAATATCAGCATAAAAATAGCAATACTTACTTTGTCAATATAAGAATGAAATTTTGGACGACTCAATTTAAATGCCATATCAAACTGATCATCATCAGATAACTGGAGCCTTATCCATATATTTTTCAGCCTTGCCTATTAATTACAAGCATATGTCATGTTATTAAATTCCATTTTTAGTACTCAAGATCACTTTACAATCTTTCAGGCATTAAATTGTTTGTGCATGTGCATGTACACACATGCACTCACCACATTTGCTGTGTATAAATACACATGCACATACCTGAACTACACTCCAGTTTGCAACAGGTGGACCTACATGAAATACCAAAAATATGAAACTGAAAATAATGAAGGGATAGAAGCAATAATAACCTTGTTCTTTCAGTAGTACTTCAGGATCATTTCCAAGCCCTCCCATTAAAACTGCATTAACATTCCACTTCCCAGGAGTATACAAATTTTTCTGCCTCAAAAGCTCAAACCTGTTCTTTTCTTTCATTCTAAATTGTAAATAAAAGGTACTTGCACACCAATTAATGCATCATACAGAAGATTTTGCTGTAGCTCTCGTAACTTTCTCTTTTTTTCCTCCTCTTTTTGTTCATCTTCAGAATCACTACCACTGGAATCATACATATGATGTATAACACCTAAATAATCTGAGCCCTATATGAACAATACCAAGAGCACATAATTACATGTACATGTATGTACTCTTGACAATACTGTACAGCACGTGCTAAAGAAATACGAAAATCAACTTACACGATCGGCTGCAAACTTAAAGTAATCATTTACAGAAACCGTATCTACAACTTTTGAGCTTTTCTTTTGACTTTTTGAAGTCAATGCTACTTTCTCTCTGTCAATTAAATAAATTATGATTTAAAATTACATTAAAAATGAATTACTGCTTAGAAGAAAGCCATTCTTTGCGGCTTTTGCCTTTCCAAGGAGGAAATCCAGCATGAACCAAACTTTCATTGACAATTCTAGTGCTTTTTCTGTGGTGAAGCGTGCTGGATGCATATACAGTAGACATTGTGATTTTGTCACTTATAAAAGGCTCCAACACTGGATCCTGAAACAAGATACTTCCAATAAGTGTTTGTGTTCATAGTTTATACTTTGTCAAAGGCTAAATGCTCTTTTGGAAGAGTCTGAGACAGCTCTTCATATATTTCATATATATCATGACCTTCTTTTAAATTAGAATCCAGTTGCTCAAGTGTAACAATATCCAGCTAATGAAGAATTAATAGAACACTGACTGGTTATAATAACTTTTCTCACATCACTAGTTAGCTCATTGTAGACTGCTGGTTGAGACTGAAGTCTAAGAGAAAATACTGGAGATCTTTCACTAACACGGACATTTGATGCACGGCCAATATGCTACATGTACATGGAAAAAGAAGAGATTAAATACATTGCAATTATTATCAATAATGGTGCATACATTTTGGGGTAATGCCATTGCCAAGACATCAGGCTGCTTAATAGTATCTTTCAAAAGCTCAACCTCAGAAATACATGATTCATCATTAACACATTTAGATGATGGTGACTTGTTAGTTAGGTCAAGCATTTCATTTGAGCCGTCTGAAAGAGATTGATGCGACAAAGAAATTTTTATGCCATCAGAATTTAATGATTCATGAAGGCTTGAATCAAATGGTGCATTAATTTCTGAGTAATCAGTGCCAGTGTTATTAAATGATGAGCTAGAATTATAAAAATCACCTTATTGTAAAACAAAACTACTGCTAACTTTAAACTATATTTTAATGGGATCTGATGTAGCAGAGACTGAGCAGGACTCTGCTTAACAGGTAACACTGCTGGAATAGGCTCTGCTTCATGTCCTGATGGTTGCTGCTTTTTCACAAAAGAAGTAAATGTATGAGCCTACAGTATCATAATAATACGTACACACCCATAGCATTAAAAAGTCATACAGCTAGTAAGGGAGAAAGATCACCAGATGTATTACCCTGATTATAAAATAAAACAAAACATTAATAATTTGAACATGTACAACACACAACTAACCTGCTCAAGCATGACCATTTCTTGAAGTGACAAGGTCTTAATGTCATTTCTAAGCATTTCATCAGTATAGTCACCCAAGCTGAAAGCAAATGCAGTATCGTTAATGCTCAATCTATTTCAAATGGCACCTTGTTTTGACTTGTCCTAAACATTTGTTTTCAGGAAAAACTTGTAGACCCTTTTAAATAGATTAAGAGTTTATAATTTTACTGTATTGTACTTTTAATGTGTTAAGACTAGGAGAGTCCCAAAGGCCAAGAAATTGCTTTTTACCTTTACCTAAAAAATTCATGTTGCTACATATTGATTCAAGTTTCCAGCTTACCAGTGGAATGTTGCATGCCTAAGTCATAAAGAAGGGCATCTGTGGGAAAAGTTGGCTCTGACGGTACCTTGCTGAATTTAGAAAAATTCTTCAGAAAACAGGAAGCAAAATATTATCTATATCTGTACAATTAAATCAAATTATACTTACATGTAAATGATGAAATGGTTCAGTCTCATTGGATTCAGTACTATTTAAATCTATTGTATTTTAAAAAATGAAAAATACACAATATATTACCCTCTTCATCAGAATAATAAGTTTTGCTGTTATTTGTTGTACAGTTCTGAGGAGAGGCTGACTATAAAATACAAAAGCAGTGAATAGCATTACATGTACATGTAAACTAACATGATCTGTGGCTAAGTTTTGTAGTGACAAAGGATACTTTAGCTGCACCTATCAAAGTAGCATAAATATACATGTGCATGTAGCATTAACTATAAGCAGGTTATCCCACAAAGCATGCTACATATGAATGAAAAACATGCTTTCTGATAAGTCTTATATACATATACATGTATGCATGAACGTGTAGTATACAGCTTTTGGAGCACTTTTAAAAATTCATTTTTTAATTGGAATAAGATCAAAATTTTTATGCAACATAAAAACATGTATATGCATAAAAAAGTTAAAATGGAGACTTCTCTTTAAGCAATTTATTGTGGAACTTGACCACAGTCCCCGTTAGTACACAACCAAATGTTATTGCCTTAAATCAGGACTGATATCAGTCTGAATCATACTGATATCAGTCCTGAATCATGGTTTTCGTGTAATCAGTCATGATACAACAGCGAAAATCAGCAAAGATACAATCATAATAAAGCTTTTACTGATCCATGCCAAAATATCAGGCATGATCTAGAAAATAATGTGTCAGGGCTGTACCAGTGTAGACATGGTCCATTATTTTGGGGCAAAAGTGCTGATTCAGGCATAATAACTTTTAGTTGTGTACAGGAACTTTTCCAGCAAATTTAAATTATTTTAATCAGAATCGGCTCAAATTTTTTACACAACATAAGTATATGTAAAGTAAAAATGGAGAATTCCTTCATCTTTATATTTGGTGAAATTGACCAAAGTCCAAAATTATATACAGTACAGGATGTTTGGCCTAATTTTGAGCAACTTCATTTATGTTTTTAAAATGCAATTTTAATTAGAAAGAGCTCAATATTTTGCATGCAAAGTAAAAAAACCTGTATATGCATCATATAAAATAAAATGGAGAATTTTCTCATAGTAAATTTGGTTTGAATTTGACAAAAGTCCCTGTACTAGGGTAGTTGACCCTAATTTTCGACCTAATTTAAAATTTATGAAAATTTGATTTTGATTAAAATGAGCTCAAAATTTTATATAAAATAGGAGTACATATTGCACCAGAAATTATTGAAAAGAAGAATTTCCAACTAGTAATTTCTGACGCAATTCGACCAAAGTCATGTACTATGGTCATTGACCTAATTTTTGAGCAACTTTAAAATGTACTGATAAGGAACTCAATACAAAATCCAGTGGGAACTCTGCTTTAAAGTGCATACATGTACATGTACAAATATAGCCGAGGGTAGATAATACTGTAGAAAGGGCTTATGGTTAATTAGACTTACTTTATAAACCTCATCAAGGTCATCAACTCCATGAGAAAGCTGGTCTATTGTATCTGTTGCTTGATATGCTGAAGGAGCTCCTTTTTGAAGCCTTGCTATGATTTTTCTCCTTATGAAAGGGATATTAATCCTATTATTTATCAACACATGATAGCTTCACTATAAAAACAATAATGAACCTTTTATTAGCAACAATAATTAATTCAGCATGTAAACAGCTAATTTGTGTTGAGGCATGAAGTGTATCTTCAGACTTTAGTCCTAAAACAGTTAAAAATTTCTACAACACACGTGTAGGTATCATCATAAGCTCACTGCATGCTTTAGCAAGGTAACTTCTGAATAGTGCTTCCAAAATTGTTGAAACTTCAACAAATATAAGCCTGTAAAAATACTTGTACATGTCATTAATGATTATTACAAAACATTACTATACAGTTTGTATCTGTAATGCTCACGTTTACACACAAACACATATGTATTGTTCATGTACATGTCACTTACACGTACATACCTGTGCAGTTCCTTATTACTAGATGGTGACTATACAACAAAAGAAGATCATAAAATAATAAAATACAGTGAAATTTGTAGTGAAAACTTTCTGCCATGCTAGCTTTTTTAGAGTGCATTGTATACTGTACATATACATGTAAATGTAAACTGTACATGATATTGAAAAAAATTGTGAAACATTGACTTTATCATTACTTGTAATTTAAGTTAGTACAATACAAGCTAGTTTACCAAAAAAATTCCATGCATGGTATACATATAAAAAAATCTTCATATCAATACATGTAAGGAGAATATAAATAAAAACCTACATGTGTATAATACAAGTACATGTGTATAATAATAAGCATGCAATCTACTCACCAAGAAAGGGTCATCAATTTGACGATGAATTACAGAAAACTGACTTGCTAGTTCTCCAATTAAAATTTTTGCCTATAAAGTAACATACAGTGTATGTACATGTACATGTACATCATGCTCTATTATCGTCTGAAGTATTAACTACACATGCATGTTGTAAACTGTAGAAAATCATTCACAAAATAGAACAATTGTGATGTACATGTACAAAAATTGCCATAAACAGTATGATCTTCTTGCTAACAAAACAACAATGCACAAAATTAAATTTGAAAAATTGTCTGCTTTATAAAGCTTGAACTAATTCTACCTAACTTCTTTATTATGGTACAAAGTCAATAATGAACTCTTGGTAGTAAAGTTATTAGTTAAATTTTTACTAGAGATTCCTGGTCTTCAATACTTATCCCTTTTAAATTATAGTGAGGTTGAAATCTTGGTAACAAAACCTCTAAAAGGTCAGCATAACTAGCTGGAACAGCAGATATTGCTTCCTATAAATGAAATACAGCTAATTAAGACAAGACAATGAAAATCATAAATAAACAAACAACATGTACCAAATTGATACAAAAAAGAAGCAATCACATGTTCATGTACATGTAAATACAAGGATATTATAAAAACAAACATGGTAGAATATGAATCATAAGTCCCTAAAATATGAAACATTATCTACTGTATCACAAAACTGGGCTACCCTATAGCTACATGTACATGTACATGCATATGCACATACATGTACATGTATTTATAGTTACCAGTAACTATATGTATGCACATAGATACTTGCTATCAGAGGTGTAGTAACTCTACACAAAATGGTTTTACCAGCCATAATTGACAAAAGGTACCTTATGGCGGGTAGTGAAATTTGTCTTTCTAGCCTAAGAAATCCAACTTCTTGAGCCCCATTTATCATAAAATTATTCCACAGGATGCAAAAAGTTACCATGAAACTTTTAGAAACAATGATTGTCTAACAAAGCACTCACAGGTTGATATTTTCCATTATAACGATCAATTTTAAAATCCACCATAAGGGCCCTTTTGTCAATTATTGTCACAATTGCTGCATTTGTTCTAAATTTTAAGAATACTCTACCCACAAGGCCCAATTACTTGCAATTGTTTCAAGTTTTAGCCCTAGTGGAGAAAGTATTCACGGAGAGAGGGGCTGGCTACCCAAGACAAGGGAAATCCCATTATGTGAGCTAAGTTTTAGCCAATTATATACAATTCGTGATGAACTAATTGTTTTAGTTTCAAGAATGCTAAAAAATTACACTGCATTTACAGTAAACTTACATTCATTGGAATGTGTTTTACAACAAAATCATCTTCTGATGGTGAAGTATTAGCTCCATCCAATGACTCTATTAGTAACTAAAAAAATGGCGCACTGAATGTACTAACCATCTTCTGAGTCAGTATCAAACAGAGACAGCATAATAAAAAAAAAAACCAAACTGTTGATTTCACTTCTTGTTCGTTTCCCTAGAAACACACCACACCTCTTTTACAAGATTTTAGTATGCATTGTTAATCATTAAAACTTTTTGCTGTATCAAACTTCGGCAAATTAAAATTTAAAAAAAATGTAATACAGACTATAATAAATAATAATTATAACAATAATGGGTCTAGATTTATTAAGTTCGTACACGATCCAATAAATCAGGCTGGTTGTCCATTATTACTTTAAGCAGGCTCTCAATATATTTGTGAAGTCTTTCACATTTGCTTTCAGCAGAATTTTGAGACCTTTTTGTAGAATCTAGCTCATTTTTCATAGATATCAACTCAGATTTAAGCTGCTTATGTAGTTCTTTCTCTTCATGCAAAAATTGCTTTTCACAGCTTAATTGATGACTGGTAGCTCGAAGTTCATCTTGCAATTCCTTTAGTTTCATAGTTGTTTCAGATAACTCATATTGCAATGCATTTACTTCATTAGTTTCAGCCTCCAACTTTGTCTTAAGAGATTCATTTTCCTTTTCTACGTGATCTTGAGACTTTGCTGCAATTTCTTGCTCAAAATCATACTTCAATCTTAATGCACCAAGCTCATCATTTAACATTGTTATTCTTTTGTGAAGCTCCTCTTTTTGAGTTTCTGCAATTTCCAGGCTTTGAACATTTTTCAGAAGCAATTCTTCGTGTTCTAATTTACTACTTTTGAATGCTTGAATATGCTTGTCGTGTTCACACTGAAGTTCATGAAGGTGCTCTTGAACTTTTTTTAGCTGGTCATTACTAGTTGTAAGCTTGGCCATCAGATCATTTTTGCTGTTGGAAATTTCTTCATTAGCTTTAAAAATTTGCTGCTGACAATCCTGAATAATAAGCTCTTTTTCATTTTCAACTTCTGTTACCTTTTGTGATGCATCATCACATTCCTTCTTTAGTGTTTTGATTATTTTTTGAAGCTCTTCTGTTTCCTTTAGATGTAAGATTTGGTTTTCACTCTGCAGCATATCAGCTTGTTCTTTTAAAGACAATATTTCTTTCTGCAAAATTGAATTTAACTGACGCTCTATTGCAATATTCTTTTCATGTTCTTGTACTTTAGCCATTGCTGTATCTAAATCATTTGTATATTGACTAATTTTGAAACTATTCTCTGATTCAGAATTTTTTAAGCACTTATTTAATTCTTCATTGATACCCTTCAATTCACGAATTTCAGCTTGAAGGTCATCCTGCTGTTTCTGATACTTGGAGCTATTCCTCTCCATCTGTTTCGATACTGCAATTCGTTCTTGCTCAAATTCAATCATCTTTGATTTTAATTCATTTGTTTTATCTTCTAAACTTGATCGGAGATCTTCAAATATAGCCTTTGACTGCTTATTTTCACTGACAAGTTGTAGCTGACACTTCTCTAGTGTCTTTTGTTCTTCCGTCAATGCTCTTTTCATAGCAGATAGTTCATTATTCAAGCTTACAATGGTGTCACAAAGTTCATCACTTCTACACTTTTCAAGACGTAGCTCCTCACTGAATTTAATTTTTGCATCAGTCAATTGTGAAATTTGTTCAGCAATTTGTGATTCCTTCTCAACCAAATTTTCTTGTAGCTGTTTATTTTTTTGAAGACTTTGCTTGTGTTCATTAAAAAGAATTTCATGCCTTTTTTGGAGCATGTCCATTTCTTCCATTAACTTAGCAGTAATATCTTCCTCAATTTTGGATTTTTCAAGATTGATGAGCATCAATTGGCTTTCATAGCTTTGAATCATAAGCTCCTTTTCTTTTTTTTCTTTTTCTAACTCTTTTAGAGCATTGGCTGTTATCTGTGATGCTTCAGCACGCTCCTTCTGAATGGTTTCATTCAATTCTTTTTCCTCCTTTGAGTGAATAACACGAATCGTTGTCATTTCATTTTGTAGTGCATTAGCGTGTTCCCTTAATGAAGCAATTTCATCTCGTTGAACTGAACCAGTACGGCGCTCAATTTGAAGCTCATCTTCATATTCCTTGTTTTTGGCAAGTGCTAAAACTAAATCAGAAGATTTCTGATTTAGTGCTGCACTTTTTTCTGTACTCTCAGACTCTGAAGAGTGTAAGCGTTGAAATAATCTGGCATTGATATCTTTAAGTTTACTAATGTCAACTTGCATGCCTGCTTGCTGCCCTTGGCATTCAGTTTTTAATTTTTCTAACTGCTTCCAAACTTCTACTCGTTTTTCCTCAATTTGAATTAATCCATGACTTAATATGTTGGTTTTAGCTTCTAATTCTGTATGAAGACCTTCAATGACAGTGTTTAGCTGCTTAATTTCATTGACAAGCTGCGATTGACACTTTTCATTATCCTCTTGTTTTACTTTGAGTGCACTTTTTAGTGCTACTATTTCACTGGTTAAATTTACAATGGTGTCACTAAGCGTATTATTTTTATTTCTTTCTACCAATAATTCATCGCTATTTGACTTTCCTGTAAGTTCTGCCTGAGACAACTGCAAAATTAGACTTTCAATTTGTGACTCCTTCTCAACCAGGGTTTCTTCCAAACGCTTACTTTTAGAAAACGTTGCGTTTTGTTTGTCGGAGAGACTTTCATGTTTTGTTAGAAGTTCATCCATTTCCTTTTTAGCTCGAAGTACTTCATTTCTGGCAGTAGAATAAGCTTTAACAAGTTCTTCCTCCAATCTAGATTTTTCTTGATTAGCTTGGGCAATTTGGATTTTGTGATCTTGAATAATAAGTTCCTTTTCCTTCTGCAATTTTTCTGAAAGTTTCAATAACTTCTCGGAAAAATCAACACGTTCTTTTTCAATGGTATCGTTAAGACCTTCTTGAGTTTCTTTATCTTTCTGACGCAAAACATGAAGCTCTGTTAATTCATCTTGCATTGCATCCACTTGCTTTCTCAAAATAGCAACTTCATTTTGTATTGCTAAGTTTGACTGACGTTCGTTTGCAAGCTCTTTCTCACATTGCTGATTTCTAGAAATTGCTAAATCTAAATCAGAAGATGCTAAGCTAAGTGGTGTACTAAATTTTTCACTTTCTTTTTTGCATTGAAAATTGTTATCACTAACAGTTGTGTGAATAGGCACCTTGTGCCCAGTTGCATTTCTATCTGGATTCTCTGTGGATTCCTCCTCGATTTGCTTGGACATCTCCTCATCATCAAATATTGCTGGCGCTAGAGTAATATGGGTAGGCATAGTTTCTGTCTTATCTTTTTTAAACTCCTCCTGCTCCTTTAACAGTTGCACTTGAATACCGACAACTTTGGTTTGTAGCTCTTTATTAGCCTCTTTCATTTGACATATCTCGCTTTTCAGAGAACTATTAGACTGACGTTCTTCAAAAAGTTCCCTTTCGTATGTCTGAATTTTTTCCTTAGCTGCAAGCAATTCAGAATTCTGTTGACATATCTTACTATTCAAAACTGTTAAGCGGTGAGCTAGCTCTTCGTTTAACTTCTTGAGATTTGCATTAGTTGCAAGAATGGTATTTTGCTCTGCTACGTGTTCTAATTTCATACGATCAAGCTGGCTTGAAATTTCTTCTGTTCTTTGTTTGCTTGCATGCAGCTGTCTATTTAACTCATCAGCCGTATCTTGTAATTTAAGTTGGAGGTCATTAACAATACTGTCTAAATCATTTCTTTCTAAGTCCCACTTCTTCTGACATGCTGAAACAGCGTCTTGCTCTTCTTTTAACTTAATCTTCAAGTTTCTCAATTTTTGATGAAGTTCCTCATTTTCCTCATGAGCTTTAGTTAAATTTGATGCCTCAGAAACTTGATTTTGAGAGATCTGTAATCTTTGAGCATGAATCTGTTGTTCCTTTGTAGTCAAATCTTGTTTTAGCCGTATACATTTGCTCTCAAACTCTTTAATACGATCGTCATGCCTCCTATTTATTTCACTTATTTCTGCCTTTAATAGTGATACTTGATTTCTTGTGGCTAAAAGATCAGATGATAAATCATGCTTCATTGAGATATTTGTTTCAATGGTGTTTTGTTTTCTGTGTGTTTCACTGAGATCGCCCATGAGCACCGAACACTTATGCTGCTGTCCACTTGATTCTAGTCGTTCCTCTAATTGCAGGATGTTAAGCCTAAGAGACTGCACTTCAGAATCGGACTCGCATAGCATGCGTGAATATGAATTAGTCACATTGGTTATGAGGGATTCAGCAGTAATAATTCTTTCACTTAGTTCATTTAATAGAGGCATCAATTGCGACTGCTCAACACTTTTGTTATTAGAAGAAGCACGCTTTAACTTCATGTGAATCTCACGAGACTTGCTTGTCCATTCAATAAGCTGCTGTTCAAGGGGGATAGCCAATGAGTAAGCAGAAGACGCTTTTGTACGACGACCATGCACTGGTAGTAAAGTTGGTGTGCGTAAGGGTTGGTTTGTAGCTGCCATAATTACTTGGTACTATCCTTCCTATAACAAAGAGAATAAAAATATATGTTGTTTAATTTCAAACGCATTACCTCTTCGCCCATTTTTTGTTTTGTTAGCCTGAGCCCCACCCTATTTTTTTTTGCTAATCCTAACCACGCCCCTATTCAAAGGTCATCATGTCTGGTGCTAGGTCTCTTCTGCGATTTGATGGCAGGGTCGCCATTGTCACAGGAGCAGGGAGAGGTAGGAATTGTTATTGTTGTTTTATTTTTAAAGCACTGTAGGTATTGGTCGTGACTATGCTTTGCTTCTTGCTTCAAGGGGAGCTAAAGTAGTTGGTATGTTCACTCACTATTATTAATCGTGTAAATATCATGAAGTTCTATACTAGCATAGAAATGTGCAAGAAAATAGTGGAATTGGTGCTATTTTGATTGCGACCTCTGGCATCAAGTCAAATTATTAACAGTTAATCTTAATTGCCACTTGTGAAACTAATTAATAATTATTGTGGGTTTCCCACAAAGCATGCTAATTGAGCTAATATCATGGCATGTAGCTCTTTAAAAAAATAATTGTGAACTCTATTGAAATTTATATTAAGCATGTACATGTATTTTACATTAGAAAAAATTATAAAAACGACTGGATTTTTAGGCAACTTAAAAAAATTATTAAAAAATTGGAACTTGATCTCATAATATTTAAGTGCATGTGTATGTACATGTATATATACACAACATGCATTAAAAAATTAAAGAAATGGAATTTTCTCCTAGCCATTTTTGATGAAATTTGGCCAAAGACCCTGTCTTTGATTAAAAAATCCAATTTTTAAGGCAACCCTCAAATTTACTACTTTGTAATATTGTCAATCTATTACCATTTAACCATTAAACCTTAATTATTTTTCTTAACTATTTTAACCTTTTTTCTTATATACCAAACTATAATCAAAATATCTATAGCAATTTATGCATGCCTATTGTTTTTCTAGTTAATGATCTTGGGGTAGATCTTACAGGTCTTGGTAAAAATAGTAAACCAGTTGATGAAGTTGTGCAGACAATTAAGTCTTTTGGAGGAATTGCAGTTCCAAATTATGGTATACCAATTTTTGTAATAATATTTAATTATTTATTATGAGAAATGCATAGACTCGGTGGAAGATGGAGAGAAAGTTATCAAAACAGCTATTGACAATTTTGGTAGAATAGGTAAGCATTGCTGTGAACTTGATATCAATAAGTTATTATTATTGTTAGATATTTTGGTGAATAATGCTGGAATAATTCGCGATAAATCATTCTCTCGTATAAGTGATCTTGACTGGGGTATTTTTGTCTATAGTTACATGTAGTATTTGATTTTATTTTTTTGTAGATCTTGTACATAAGGTCCACCTCAGAGGGTCATTTATGTGTACTAGAGCTGCATGGCCTTATATGAAACAGCAAAAATATGGCCGGTAAATTTTGTTTCAAAATGTACATGTATATGTATGTTTTAATAGTATCATAATGACTTCATCAACTTCTGGTTTGTATGGAAACTTTGGTCAATCAAATTACAGTGCTGGTAAGTCATTGTTTTTATTGTTACTAATTTGTATTAATGATTGACAGCCAAACTTGGTTTGGTCGGTTTCATGAATACATTGGCTCTTGAAGGACAAAAATATAATGTTTTTTGTAATACCATTGTCCCTGCTGCTCTGTCAAGACTTACTCAAGGACTAATTCCAGAAGGTACTTAGCTTTATTATGTCATTATGTTTCTGTTGTTAATAGAGGTTGGTGAGATATTCAAACCTGAATATATTGCTCCAGTGGTGTGCTACATGTGTCATGAAAACTGTACAGAAAATGGAGTTGTAATAGAGGTAACAATTGATGCAACAAAAATACTTAAGACAAAATGGGATTCAATCTAATGCTTGTGCATACATTGTATATCCCTTGCACATGTATATACATGTACATGTACGTGTATATGTAGATTGATAATTGTTAAAATGATTTCACTTTAACAGCTAAGAATGTCGTTTTGAATACATGAAGTATTTCCACAATGAATAATAGCAGTATTATGGCACATGAATAAATTTTCTGTGAACTATTTCACACGTACAGTAGCATTAGTTTGCCAATAAAATTATTATGTCATATATAAATTTTTCTTTTTTGTTGTACATGCACAGTAAATACATGTACATGTAGGTCAGTGCTTGCTTAGGACTGATTTAATTTTTATTACTTTTATTTTTATAGTCTGCTGGAGGGTGGGCTGCAAAAGGTATCGCAACAAAATTGAATTAAAAAATAGTTAAAAAAATTAATTTTGTGTTAGTTCGCCTACAGAAATCTGGTGGTGTTGCTATGAGAAAGGCTGAAAATACTTTTTCTATTGAAGATGGTTAGTTATGTTATTTTTTTGGTATTAGTTGTAGTTTATATTGTTATATTTTTTTTGTTAAAATTGTCATTGTATTCTTACATGCAGTTCAATCTAATTGGGATGCTATAACTGATATGACATGTAACCCTCTCTACCACACATCAGCCTCTGGTAGGTACCTGTTGGAAATGAAACTTTGCATTTATTTTCAAGAGTAGAAGCAACTGCTCATACAGTGAAGTTAATACTAGAAAAGTTAAATGACTCAAGCAAACCTATTCCAACAAGTTTTGAATCTGCTATTGGATATCAATTCACAGCACCACCTTTTAATTATACTGAGCGGGATGTCATTTTATATGCCTTAGGAGGTACATTAATGTTGCATTAAACTACATGGGTATAATTTTATTTACTTACTGTGTTGCAGTTGGTGCTACTGTTTCTGAGAATGACACATCTCAATTAAAATTTCTTTATGAAGGTCATGAAGAATTCAGTGTTATTCCTTCGTATGCTGTCATTCCTGCTCAGGTATGGATGCCTGTATGGTGATGTGTACAATATGTATTAACTTCGTGTTCATGATATTTTAGAGTGCTATGACTGGAGTGATGACTGGTCTGCCTGCTTTTAGTCAGGTAAATTTGGCAAGAATGCTTCATGGAGAACAGTATATTGAAATTAAGAAACCATTCCCGACATCAGGTATTAATAAAAGAAATGAAAATGTGACAATTTTTTTCAGGAACTTTGAGCCACAAAGGTGTTATTAGTGATATTCTTGACAAAAAATCTGGGGCTGTTGTCTTGTTTGATGGTATAGTTTGTGTTGTTGATTGTGTATTATTTTTATTGTACCTCTCATATTTTATTATAGTTCAATCTTTTGATGAAACTGGAGATCTGGTAGCTTTCAATCAGTTTTCCATATTTATGGTGGGAGCTGGTGGATTTGGGGGAAAGAGAGATTCACCACATATTAAGGTATGTATAATGTGCTAGCTGTTAGTGGCAGTTGAAGTCAAAATGTATCTTGATTATTTGGTTTTGTTATACGTAATAGAAGTCACTTTCAGCTCCTTCTCGCAATCCAGATGCCTCTCTCCGAGAAAAGACTACCTCCAGCCAGGCAGCTCTCTACAGGCTTAATGGAGACTACAACCCTCTACATATTGACAAGGACTTTGCTGCTATGGGTGGTATGTGTTTGGTAATATGTGATTATTTGTTTTGAACTTTTTTGCAGGTTTCTCTACTCCCATTTTACATGGCCTTTGTTCATTTGGCTTTGCTGTTAGACATATTTTACGTCAGTATTGCAATAATGATACCACTATGGTCAAGGCTATTAAAGTTCGTTTCTCAAAGCCATTTTTACCTGGACAAACTCTCCAGACTGATATGTGGCAGGAAAATGAAAGGATATTCTTTTCGTGCAAAGTATTTTACTATTATTTTGACACTTGTTTGATAGTGTCTTGCAGTGTGTAGAATCAGGTGACACTGTTCTAACTGGAGGGTATGTGGATTTGCTGACAGCACCTTCTCTTTCTTCACAAGATTCTTCAAGTGACAAGGAATCCTTAAAATCAACTGCATTGTTTGAGCAGTTGAAATCTGTAATTGCAACCGGAGGGCCTGAATTTGTTAATAGGATACGAGCTGTTTACTTGTGGAATATTACCAAAGATGGGAATTTAGCATCACAATGGAGTATGTAATGTTTTAAATGTGTAAATGTAGCTAAAACTCTTTTTAGCTGTTGATCTTAAAAATCCTCCTGGTGCCGTATATCAAGGAGAGCCAAAAGCAACTCGAGCTGGTTGTACTCTAACTATATCAGATGATGACTTTATTCGGCTTGCAAATGGTGATCTTAATCCTCAACAAGTATTCTATCATTTTGTACTAAATAATATGAATTTTAATTGTTAGGCATTTTTTGGAGGAAAGATAAAGATCACAGGGAATGTGATGCTTAGTCAGAAATTGGCCCAATTGTTTAATCAGCAAAGCAAACTATAATAATTATTATAATTTTTGTCAAGTTGTTATAATTGTTTGGGTGAAAGTAAAATTTATTAGGGCTGTTTTAATTTTAACTCTTGAATGAAGCAGAAGCTCAAGTTCTGGTATAATAGTCACTAACTACCAATCGAACTAAACTACTCATTGTACTCAAGTTCATTACACAAATCCTGGCATGTTTGGAACTAGAAGGGGAGATTGGGGCCGTGGCAGTAGGGCACGTGGACGTGGAAGTTACCGAGGAGGAGACGAGTCGCCTGGTAGGCATAGGAAAGGCAATGCCAGTGATGAAGCAGAGGAACAAGTACGTGACCTTTTTTCAAAGAAATTCCAGTTTCATGATGAAATACCAAGCACATGGAAATTACCAGACCCACAACAAATATTTCATCATCCGCAATACAGTCACCGTAGCCTTCTTGACATAAGAAATAAGCTGAACAGTGTGAAAAGTAAATTGGATGACAAGGAAATCACCTCATGGCACCGCCACACCAAGTTCACAAATAGAGCTGGCAATATTATCCCAGAGGTCCGTAAGAGACATCAGCCTGAATTATGTACACAAGGCTGGACAAAGTTGCATGAAATTCTCACTGTCTTTAATATCGTGCCCGATTCTGTAATAAGGCTTAATTCGTTACACCTTTGTGAAGCTCCTGGTGCCTTTGTTACTAGCTTAAATCATTACCTCAAAATTCATCGAATGGATATTGTTTGGCAGTGGAGAGCAACTACTTTAAACCCCTATTATGAAGGCAACAGCACTGTAGCTCTCATTGATCAGGATCGATTTATGATAGAGACTATTGACAATTGGTATTTTGGACAAGATAACAGTGGCGATATAACGATCTGGGATAATGTTATTGGATTAGTTGAGAAGGTGAAGAAAGAATTGAAAGATGTCCACTTGGTAGGTCTTGCTTTTATAGTGTCTATAATTTTGTGCTATCTTTTATTAGGTAACTGCTGATGGTAGCATAGATTGTGCTAATAGTCCTGCTGAACAAGAGACTATTGTATCTCAGTTATTGTTTTGTGAAACAGTTGCTGCCTTTTTAGTATTGAGGGATGATGGGACATTCATTCTGAAATCATTTACAACCTTGGAATGCCAGTCAGCATGTCTTCTTTATTTACTGGCAACTTGCTTTAAAAAGGTTAGTGTTAAATGCATTTTTAATGAGCAGATGTCAATTTTTTGGTTTAAAAATTGATATATAAAGGTTTTCTGTGTATTGCACTATGATATTATACACGTACTTGTGCTTTTAAAGTGAATGATGCTTTAATGTTAGCTTTATTAATGCTCTTTGCAATTTTATTGTGGGTTTTTTTATTAGAGCTGGGCGATATCAAAATTTGTCCAATGATATATCGCTCAAAGTGACATATCATGATATTACTATTTATCACTTGAGTACATGTACATGTACACGTTGAATTATTATCATATTAAATTTTTAGCAAAAACTATCAAAGATTTTTAGCCAAAAATACCATTGTATTAACTTTGTCTGGTTTTAAACAAGTTCGTCTTGAAGACATGAGATTGCCAGATGTACTGAAAACTCTCTCGGAGGGAGAGCTGGTTGCACAGCAACATAAATACTTCCTTGCTAATGTGCTTAATGCCGGGAAAGTTTTGTTGTAAGACTTCCACCACTCTAATGGATTTAACTCTGAATCTAGTAGAGGATATTGAATGTATCTATCTATTTAATTTTGGATCTTCTCTTCGAGGGTTAAGGAAGTTTGGTTTAAAGTGTAAGTGCAGTGATTTTTTAGGGTATTTAGAGTTTCTTAGGCAAAAGTGGATCAGTGGAAGAGGAAGTTGAAGTGGTAGTAGCCACATCTTCAGTGTCATCTGGTTTCTCAGGGTAAAGTGTATACTTCTCAGACATCTCTTTACCTTCTTCTAGTATTTTCTTGATATTCACCTTGTCTGATTCAGCTACATGTATATACATGTATTCCATTTTAAATCTTTAATCGAGATATGATGCTGAGTTAAGAAATAGAAGGGTATCTTAATCACTGTACTTGCTTTCAAAGTAAGATTTCACTGCTCTTTTAAAATCTTTGGTAAGTTGTGTGTCGGATTCTTTTTGTAGAAGTGTGTCGGAGTACAAATGATGAAGTAGTGGAACTACAGCAGATATGGTCACGTGCTTTTCACCAGATGGAATGTCAGTAAAAGCATATAGTGGACCTAGGGCAGACCTCATGGACTCCAGAAATTTTATATCTTGCCATGATGGGATGAGATGAACAGATTTGCGGTCAGTACTACATGTGTAAGTACTTTTCGAATAGTGCTTTCCTGTTCAAGTATGCGCTCTATTATCTTGACTTTTGAGCCCATCTGGTTGGACAATCCTAAATAATAGTGTAATAACATGAATGAACCATTACATGATTATATCCTTACTGTGATAAGAGAGTGCTTGGGTAGTTTTAGCTCCCCTTGCATTATTGCTACATCTCTTCTTTTGTTCCAACTGTGAGAAAAATAAGATACTATCTTGTTGCATATACCAACTACCTTTGTAACACGATCATCACCTTTCACAGAGTTGGTTACAGCGAGGTGGAGATTATGGCCAAAACATGATATTCGATTCCAACCCAAAATGTCAGAAGCTAATATCATATTGGATCCATTATCTGTAGTAATACAGACTAAGCTACTGTTATTGAGTTCCCATTGCTGCATTGCCTGTGTTAACGCTTCTGAGATGTTAGACCCAGTGTGATCCTCTCGCTTGAACATAGTCTGAAGACATCTAGACTTGTGCTCCCATTCTTCATTGATGAAGTGTACTGTGAGACTGATAGAGGGTTCCATAGTATAGCTACTCCAAAGGTCAGTTGTAGCAGCATAATTATATATGTGTTTGAATTGAGAGGCAACAGAATTAATGTCAAACACGCGAGTATAACTGAGGAATTGCTGTCTGTGTAAAGTATTTTCGCCCTGGTAAGTCATACTTGGAGTCAAGAACTTCCATCATGTGTCTAAAGCCATCTTTCTCAACTGAATAGACAGGTAACATGTCCTTAGCTAAGTAGTATGTGACAGCATTAGACTAACAGCTTGCCATCTTTTACTATTACATGGATATTTGTAAAGTTTAGATTTAGTTGCTTGCTTGATGACTGGTGACTATTGGAAGTCTTGGTCTTACCCTCATTAACTTTAACAAACTCTTTGGGGTGATGATATCGAAGGTAAGAGAACAAATTTGTGGTATTACGACCTTTACAGCTTATAGGTTTGCTAACTTTCTTCTCCCAGCATATTTGGCACTTGGGATTTTCTTGATCTTTTCCAGCATCCTTCACAAACCCAAATTTTCCAGTATCCTTCACAAACCCAAAGTAGATCCATATTTGTGATTTGGTATTACTTTTAGACACTAGTTCTTGTTGTTGCTCTTCAATTTCCAGCTGTTCACTTGCTTTTTTTAGCCATTTTGTTTTTGTGTGACCATTAGTGATGTGCGATTCCGATACCAAAATTCTCGATTCTTCGATTCCTAGGCAGTATCAAATTGGTATCAAAGATTTCCAGTACCGAAAATATCGATTCTGAGTACAACCACACCCACTTAACTACAATAATGTTTAATAAACTACTAGTTAATTACAAACTAAAAATGTAAAAATAATTTTTATTGTTAAAAAATGACACCAAAAATGATAAATAATGCTTTTTCAGCTTCTCCAGCTACTGTCTCAGTCTTCTGGATTGTTGTTTGAATCTTTTAGATAATGAAAAAGTGAGTAAGTGAACAGTGAAGCCTGTTTTTACTGTTTATGGTCAATTCAAGCAGCAGTAACTTGCTGGAAGCACCTCTGGACTTTGACCTTCTCTGGTACTTGGAATTGTACTCAATACCATCGATACTCAGAGAAAAAGTACTCGGAATGGAACCGGATCAGATATCGCACATCACTAGTGACTATGTGGTAATTATTAATTAATTGATTTTTGACCGCCACTCCCAGTAATTATTGTCTTATTGATATATCATTGCAAAATTATGGACTCGATATCATTCAGTAACTAAATTGATGTTTTACCCGATATATATCAAAATATCAATATATCACCCAGCTCTATTTTTTATTGGTGTAGGCTGATAAAGTCCTTGTACATGTATATGTACATGCATACATGTATGTACATGTAAGTTACTCAATCTGTTTTACTCAATCTGTTTTAACTCTTAGCAAGGCAAAACTCATTCAATATAGAATAACAGCCTAAGAGATCTGATCAATGTGTCTTACATTTGTATATATGTACTGTCAGGAGCCCATAAAAGAAAAAGGAAAGGGTAGGAGCGCGCAACACCCACGCATTTAATTAAAATCACTGTAGCCTGCATAGCTTAATGAGTTTACTATTTTTAGAACAAGGTAAACCACACCCGTTTAGTAAAATGGCTACTAGTGTGAAGGTTGCTCTGAAAAAGAAGCTGTTTACATCTTAATACATTGTACCAGCAACAGATTTATTGAAAGAACTTAAAAAGATAAGTATGCTACCCCAAAAATTCAGCTCCTTACAGTAAAGCCTTCTCTCAATCAAGTGCAGCAAGTCTTTAGTCTGGAAAATCTCAAGGAGAATTAAGAACTGCGAGTTAGCAGGCCCTTTATATTGTGTAATGAAGGTATTTTCATTAATTTAAAGGGCTCTTCTGATTTGCTGTAGCTCTTAATTGTCCTCTAGACTCAGTTT
>NW_003546242.1:1646918-1677828 GCF_000090795.2 Amphimedon queenslandica | reverse complement strand
ACCAACTTGCACTTGATTGAGAGAAGGCTTTACTGTAAGGAGCTGAATTTTTGGGGTAGCATACTTATCGTTTTAAGTTCTTTCAATAAATCTGTTGCTGGTACAGTGTCTTGAGATGTAAACAGCTTCTTTTTCAGAGCAACCTTCACACTGGTAGCCATTTTATTAAACAGGTGTGGTTTACCTTGTTCTAAAAATAGTAAACTCATTAGGATATGCAGGCTACAGTGATTTTAATTAAATGCGTGGGTGTTGCGCGCTCCTACCCTTTCCTTTTTCTTTTATGGGCTCCTGGTACTGTACATATGATAAAGATAGGCTGACTATTATGGCTGCATACTGCGTGTACTTGCTGTTTATGGAAAAATATTTGTCATCAAGTTTGAGGTGGAGTATTTTGTAGTGTTGTTTTGGTTTACTATAACTAAAACTAAAAGTACTTTTAGTAAACTAAAACTAAAACTAAAACTAAATGTCGTTGGAGGTTTAAACTAAAACTACAACTAAAACTAAAAGTTAAACAGAGTAAAAGAACTAAACTAAAACTATAACTAAAAGTCAAATGATGTTTTCAAAAAAACTAAAACTAATACAATTACATGCTATAAACCAAAATATCTTTTAGTTAGTTACATGTCATGCATGCATATGTTATATGCACCTGGTTTACCCATGGTTACCACATTGTGCTTGTAATTTTAGAAAATGGCTAGTGCTATGGGATATATTTACTCAAATTTTTACTAAAACTAAAACTTTTCTTCAATACTAAAACTAAACTAAATATATTTTAATAGGGAAAAACTAAAACTAAACTAAAACTAAACTAAAACTAAAAGAAAATCAAAGTCTGAAACTAAACTAAAACTAGAACTAAAACATTATTCAAGTTGCAAACTAAAACTAAAACTAAAACTAAAAAGGATTGAAGAATTAAACCAAAACTAATACTAAACTACAAGAAAAGTGACCATTCGAACTATAACTAAAACTATAACCAAAACAAATGTTCATACCAAAACAACACTAGTATTTTGGTACTACCTACATGCATGTACATATAGTTATTTACATGTACAAGTAGAAATGCCTGTGGTTCAAAAATGATTCCTAGGTACATAAGACAACATGCATGTATTTTTTCTCTCAATGCTTGTGTTTTTTTTGGTAAAATTATTGGAGAAAAATAGTACTGTACCTTGCTCACATTTAATAATTATTCTTATGATTGACTACAGGGGCTCAAATGAGACACTACCAAAGGAAAGATATTGATGTTATTCATATTCTCAGATGCAGTCATTATTTTGTATTTCTATTTTAAGGTTAATGTTTACAAGCCAGTCAGCAGTAAGGCTGGAAACTCAGAGCAGTATATTGTCTGTGTAGGATTTAAGGGCAGGTCTGTTATCACTGATGTTCATTTGAATAAATTGAAGCAAGGATTTAGTAAGTTTTATTATTCATAATTGATCTACATGTATATGGAATTATATTGTAATAACTTCAGGTTTAAATTTTGTTAATTTTTATAGACGCTACATTTTCTAACCGCAGTCTTTTTCCAATGGCCTCTATTCCTGAATCATTTTGGGCTCAACTTGCGGAATGTTCTTTGAAATTTAGTACATATCAAGTAAGTTACTTTAACTATTTTTACTAATGCCATAGTGGGAATTTTTATGTGGCATAAAATGCACATATACATGTACATTGACATGTAATCAGAATTTTTTAGCAGCATACAGTATATCTAGTCTTGCACACTTACTAATGATAGTGATTCATTCCCAGTTCAGTCTATTTAAATTATAATTTTTGAGTCTTAAAGTATTGTGAAGTACAAGGATACCATAGCTGGAAATATTTGTGATACTTAAAATTTTTGAGATTTTATGCTGATAGAGCAAAAGTTAATGTATGTGGAACTAGTTTAAGCTGAATTTGTGTAATGCTTTGTACATGTAGAATTAAATTCAGGTAAATGTTTTTAGCTACAGGTACATGTAAATGTGCAAAGCATTTTATTCTATTTGTGCATATATATAATGTATGCTTGATTTTATTTTAGATTCATGCTATTGAAGAGAATTTAAGACTTTATGTTTGTATGAAAAATTCAGAAAGGAAGCTAATTAAAGAGGTAAGTTTTGTTTGCTGATTAGACTACTTTTTATGGTGTAAGCATGGTGCACGTACATGTATGTTTTGTTTTATTCTAGCATCAATGCTGAGTGTAATTGGCCTGAAAATAGGAACTAGATTTACATGTCATTATGAATCTATATAGTCAACTGTCAGACTGAGAAAAAAGCAGACATTACAAGTTTGCAACTTCGCGTGATTACATGTACTTTTACACGTACATGTACATGTATATAATTGTTGGAGGAAAATTAAGGTGAAACTAATTGATGACTGAAAAGACTGACAATTGAATTTACGGGGAATGAGCAAGGAAACAATTTTAACTGTTGAAAACTCATTTAACAATAGAATAACGTTTTCACTGTTTTGGTAATATTGAGGCCCTAACAACTTGATTAGAATAGCCAGGTAAACCTCATTCACTCTCTGACAACTGTACAAGTGGCACTTACAACACATACATGTACATCCTATTATACTAGTGTAGTGTCAATGGTGTGCTGATTTAGCTTCTTGTGGTTTACTATGGTTATTTTTAGTTTTGTTTCCAATAGTTTATTGTGGGCCATGTTCCCATTCTATGACATAAGAATTTCTGATGCCATTTAAAACCTAAAGTCCCTCTAGAATCTGGATACATGAAGCAAGATAATTTCTTATGATTACACCATGGTATCCATTGAGTAGGTTTTTGTTATTGTGACTCAGAACCTTCTGAAATGCAAGATAACCACTGAGCGACCACCATTTGAGCTTCTTTGTAGGTCCTCTTTTTTACCTGCAAATGAGAAGAGGAACATTGTTTCTTGCTGCTTTTCCTAATTGTGAGGAGTAAGCAGGAGGCATATACATGTACATGTATATGCATGTACATGTAATTGACAGTGACATTAAAATCAGTGATAATAAAACCAATATTAACGAGACCATACTTACCTCACTCAATATGTATGACACATGTACATGTACATTCCTGATCCCTTATGTAAGTGCTGATGTTCTCATGTGTAGTTGCTCCTTTGCTGCAGCTGTATCCTGACAGCTTGGAAGTTATGAAGGCTGTACTGTTTTATGTCATGCTAACATGGTGTAATTGAGAGACTTTTTTGACTTAAATTAAGATACTCACTGTTCCTGGTAGACTACAGTATAATGCTTTAGAATGGGAATAATATCAAAACTCTCTCTTGGTTTTTGCTAGTGGAATAGAGAGGGTCTGATATGGATTTGTACTTGATTGGTACATGTATGATTGCTCATTAGAATCAAAAACCTGTTTGTCGCTGTCCTTTTATAGAACTATTTCATAAAATTTCTGCTAAATTTTCTGCCTCCTTTCAATCAAAATATGGATGAATATCAAAAATGAGCATTTTAGGACATTCTATTACATGTATCCCAAACGAATAAGTGTTCACATGTTTTAGAATTAAGTATTTTTGAATAATGAAAAAATGAATCATGCATGTAACGAAAGTTGAAGAATGTTAGAGTTATACCGCAGGTCAGGATATATTTCTGGTTGCTTTTTTTTCCTGCACTCAGCAGTTACCATGGTTACCAGATGCAATTTTAATTGAAAAAGCCGCGATATTGATAGCAAAGGACTCTGTTGCAGTGTTCTTAGGCTGTTGTTCTTCATGCTATTACTAATCCTTAGTCTCTTTGGAGTTGTTTCAACCAGAGTAGTCTCGGGCAAGCCCCTAACGGAAGGGGCTGGCCCCGAGATTACAACCAGAGCTACTCTCTTCACTCTGCCTCGCCGTATCTTGGGCGTGGTTAATTATTAGCAGCATGTGTACCAGCAAAGATTTACAGCAAAGAGCTCGAAGGTAGTGGTCCATACAAGAAATGGCGGATAGAAAACTAGATGGCTCTCACTAAAGCTACTAAAGAATAGATAATTAGCTGTTATAATGATGGGCGGTACCTGATTTTTCCATTTCGGTTCGATACCGAGTACTTCAACTGAGAGTATTGAGAGAAGTGCTGAATAACGCAATGGGTAAATGCAAGAAAGAAATCTGCTTTATTGTAGCGTTTATCATTGCGTTATACGGCACTTCCAGTTGCAAGGCAAATATTCTGAACCCACCTTAAAGGCGGATTTATAATATGACGCTTGTTCTGACGTTACGTTGATGCTGGAGTTGAATCTGGTTCAACTCCAGCGTAAAGCATACGTGAAAAGGTCAAATCACCTATGCTTTTGATTAAAATTTGACGTTACATTGGCCTAGTGTCATATTGTAAACCCACCTTAAGACATAGATATTGTAACGAGGGGAGGATTAGAAACTCGATCACGTGCACCACTTTTCATAGTTTGATCTTGTTTGCCATAAACCAGTACAACTCTTGTTTTTGTGGGACTGTAACTCTTCGTTCAAGGCATACCAGACTATATACAGAGACTCATTTTGTTGCTCAAAGATTGATCTTTGAGGTTAGCTATTTTATTTACTATTTTTGTGAATCTTTCGTAATGTTCTCCTATCATCTGTGGTTGAAAAGCCCATTCTAGCTACCTCAATGTGCTTTTCAACCACAAATGATAGTAAGGAGAATTAGTAAGAAACTTCCAAAAATTGAAACCTCCATCCTTCATGAGCTCCTTTGAATTTTGGTACAGCTCCAAAGCTTCCTCTTCCCCCTCTGCCCCACGAACCATATCATCCACATAAAACGAATTAACCAACTTCGCTATCATTGGTGGATATCCTTTGGAATACCCTTCCACATGTTTCCGAATTGTGGTACTGTAGGTCAGGATATATTCACAGCTGCAATTATTTGTGGTCATAAAGAATTTCAATTAAAAACCTTGGAAACCGAGGTGTTATTTTAATTGAAAACGGCATGATATTGAAGGAAAGCACCTTGCTGTAGTGTTCTTGAGCTATTGTTCTTCTTGTGTTACTAAGCCTTGGTCTCTTTGGAGCTGCTTTTACCGGTTCTTTACAGAACTACTGTCTTGCCGCATCTTGGGACTCTCTGCCCATTCTAGTTAGTGTTTATTGACTTGGGTGTGGTTTATTATCACCACCACGTGGACCAGCAACAATTTGCAGCAAAGAGGCTGAAAGAACTCTGAGGCAGAGGTCCATACAAGAAGTTAACAGATAGAGAAGGAGTCGCTATTGGTGAATGGCTCCAGTAAAGCTGCTAAAGAACAGATGAATAGCTGAACACTAAACACGTGGTCTTATTGTCATAGCAATGTTCCATGGTTTTTAATTGAACTTTTTTATGACTGCGAATAATTGAAGCTGCAAATATATCCTGACCTACGGTATTTAGAAGGAAGGGGCTTGAAGACACTCCAAAGACTACATGGGTGAAATGTGATATCTGTATGTCATTATCAGCTCCATTTTCCTACATTATCCACAGGAAACATAACACATCTATCTGATGCTGCCACTGAGATATTATGGATTGCCTTTTTTATGTCTGCAGTCAGTGCAATCCTGTAGATACAGAACATTAAGAGTAGGTTTAGAATATGCGTTTGTGTCCAGTATGAAGGCAGTCATTTAAGGATGGGCCTATTTTTTGCAGAGGCATCATAGACTATTGTATTCTGTTGTATCCTTGTCCTTGCGAATCACAGCATGGTGAGGGAGGTAGTGTACTCTCTCTCCATCCTGCTCATTAGGCTTGTCAACTACTTCCACAGTTCCAGCTTTGAGTTGTTCCTTGATGACACCATCATATGCCTTAAATGTCTCCAGGTCTTGTTTCAGCCTTTGAACTAACTTCCTCAATCATCTCAGGCTAAGTTCATAATGGGAAGAAATTGTCACAAGAGGGTCTTTTCAAGGCAGTGCAACTTCTTATCTGCCTTCCCTTATGGAAATATGCTCTGTGAGCTACTCAGACCTGTTCCTCCTTGTCTACAATCCCAAGTGACTCTAAATCCCAGAACCTCTGTAGGCTTCTATCAAGTTGGCGAAGCTGTGTAGTTGTGTCTACTTTGAGTATGTGTGTTACAAGTGTAGCTGTATCTAGCCCTGGTCTTCCCATCACTGGCCCTGAAAGAACCCATCCAAGCTTGGTATTAATGGCTGTTGGTCCTGTATCTCCTCTAATTGTCTCTCCGCTCACAAGGTGCCAGCTAGTAGAAATTAGACCCTATCAATATATCTGGCTCTATTTGAGTCCCTCTTCCTGTGTCAGCCAGGTCCAAGTGGCATAGGTGTGGGTACTGTTGCACACACTGTATGGCAGTCAGTAATTTGAGCTCTAACTCATCTCCACCTTTGCTTACTACAGCTACCTTGACTATATCATGCTTCTCCCTGAACTCATCCCTTGAACCAAATGTTAAGACTGTCATAGTTTTCATTGAAAGAGTCTGAAGACCCAACTTCTTTGTAAGACGATCTGTTATATACGATCTCTGACTTACTGTGTCTAAGATAAACTGTACTACTGCCTTTTGCTAGGGATGACTTTGATTGTGCACTGTGGCTTCAGCTGTCTGAAGTAGTATGGCCTTGCCTGTGTAAGTGACACATAGTGTAGCTGACGGCTCTGGGTTGAAGGCCTCTGCTCCCAGATTCAGCTCCTTAGCTTGTGTTCCTGTCCCGTGCTTGGTGTTGTTACAAATACTGATATTGGTGTCTCTCCTTACACTTTGTGCACCTGTTAGAACTTCTATGTTGATTGCTAATGTGACGACGTCATAAGCATATAAAGCACCTCGCTGTCCTGCATAAAATCTGCTTCCTGACTTCCACCTTTCTTACCTTTGCACATGATCTGGGTTCATGCCTGTTTTGCCTACAGTAGCAACATGATACCTCTCGATCTTTATGACCACCAAGAAGCGTAGCTCCTACTTATATATGGCTCTCCCTTGGCTTTCTACCATCTTCCTGTGACCCCACTTCCATTGTCTCTCTTGCCTCCAACTCCTCTAATATCCACTTCCATCATATGATCTAAATTCCATTCTTCACTTGATATCCTTTTACTACATGTAATTGCTAGCCTAATCTCTGGTGGCAATTTCCTTACTAGAACTGGACATAACATGCTATCATAGGCCTTTGCTTCTACTCCTAATGACTTCAAGCTCCTTACATTGGCTTCAACCTTATCATACAGCCTTCTCAATGGGATTAGCTTGTTCTCTGATGATGCACCTTCCAATCCAAGAAGCACCTCTCCATGTGTCTAGCTACTATCCTTTCTTTACTTCCGAATCTTCAATGAGGTATTTCAATTGCTTCATTATAATTTGCTTCCGATAATGAGAGTCCTACAATGGCTTCCCTTGCATTGCATTCCAAGTAAGACTTCAAGTAAGGGATCTCTGTGATAGAAGCCAATCCTGTTCCACGCTGCCAGGAACACACTATGTCCATGCGACACTGGTGATTGAGCCGGACCTTCTCAGAAGAACTTTCATCGTATTGATCGTGCTTCTGAGGAAAAGGCCTCACGACCTTGGTGGCATGGTTCACCATTCAGGAGGCCTGTAAGTTACTGGAACTGCCTCTCAGTAGCAGTATATCTATTGCTCCCGCTCAACAGCTCCCGACAGAGCCAGGCCAGCTTTTTTTGGGGAGTCTGACCTCCTGCCAGATGGGGTTGATATGAATGCCAAGGAATATGAGTGAGGTAGCTTGGCCTATGACTTTCTAAGCCGCCATGGGAAGCCCAAGTCTGTGGCAGAGCAAGACAGCTGTAGATAAGGCCAAAGCGCAGTCAAGAGAGCCAACCTCTGACCAGAAGAAAAAAATTGTCGAGGTAGTGAAACAAATTTGCAACCCCAAGGCATATGAAAGACCATCTGCCATTGTAGTAAACAGCATTTGGGGCTGACTGTAGCCTCACTCTATCACAGAAAGTATGGCCCTCCCAGGACATGCTGAGCAAGGGCTGGTCGTCCGGGTAAACCAGGACCTTGCGGTAGGCAAATTTAAGCCTAGCTTTGCCGGCCCACACTGGCTTCCTACTTTTCCACTGATGAGTAGGAGAGACAGAACAGCTCAGCCTCAGTGTCAATACCCTTGCTCCGCTGGGAGACGACACAGTGACTTAAAGGCAATTTTTTTCCGGATTGGCCACCCTTTGAGATGAGACCAATGGGTCTAGTATAAACCTTTTTCTTTGGCAATACCCATCGGTCAGTGGCTTGTCTGAGCTCCTCCTCATGGTGGCAGAAGGACAGAAAGGAGGTTCCCCTGGCTGCTTGAAGAGAGTATGAACGGTCAAACCTGACATGGAAGCCTTTAGCCATACCTTGGTGATAAAACTAAGCCAGACATGTGTTGTGCATGCTGGCTACATACTGCTCCCACTTCGTAGACTGTAAGAAATTGTGGATGTGGCCTGCTATGCTTGATTCCTTTGGGCAAAATGACTCGGCGATTTTAAGGTCACTGGTATAAAGATATTGCTTTAGCCGCCAAGGGGCAACTGGAGAATGAAAATTGGGGACTACAAATTATCATTGAACCAAAATTGCAAACAAAATCACAATCAAAAGTGAAACAAAGTTGAGTAACTATTTGACTCTGCACTGGACTAAGATCCTACATGGCTGGAGACTTGATCTTTCCTTTACAGTCAGACTGTCAGAGGCCGAGTGGCCTGCCTTGCTGTAAGTGCTACAGGCGTGAAGGAATTTGCAGCTATTGGCAGAATCTGGGCAGGAGCCTGCATTGAAGTGATGGTAGTATTCCCCTGGTAGTGAGTGAGGCTTCAGTCTGGTCAAGGTCCTCCTGCTATCAGACTGACTAGGCATGAGCAGAGTGCAAAATAATAATTTAAAAGTGGTCAGACAGGATGACCTATCAAATGTCACTTTGAGTGGCCATCAGAAAAAAATGGTTGGACATACAAAAAATTATTTAATTGTATTAATTCTTTGTAATATTATTGCTATTATGAATTATTATTTATCATTGTCCAAAATAATTATAATGAAAATAATTATTTATATCATTGTTTCATGAAAGAAATTAATCATGAGTCATTCATCCAAGTGTCCCATTCATCCAAAATGCATGTTGAAGTATCAGAATTTGTTTCATCATTTTCACTTTCAGATGACAAAACTACATGTGGTAGTTCCTCAGTACTTCTAGTAGGAGTGCTAGAAGTTGTTGGTAATGGTTGAGAGCATCTCTTCTTCTTGTATGCCTTCCTCTTTCGCTGGTTTGGCCTCCTTGACTTATCACTCCACCATAAATCAATGGCATTGTCTGAAGAGTATTCATTTAATGGAGTTTGATCAGATGTCAAAACAAGTAGGTCATTGAGAGTTTCATTCAAGAGTAGAGTTCTTTTCTCACTTTTGACTGAATTAACTTGAGAAAAAACCCTTTCAAGCTTGCCATTTGATGCTGGTAAGGAAAATAGAATCTTGACTAGTATTAAGATATTGCACCACTCACCAGCACTAGGGGAATGAAAAATTTCCCACCAGACTGCTTTATAATCGAGAGTTGAGAGGGAAATAAATTCGATAGCATAGTGAAAGACAGCATGAAACTCATATGCAATTTGTCCAACATCAGCTGCAGTAGCTTCCAAAGGGGTGGCAAATCTCTCAGTCAATCTTGTAATAGCTTCCTTCGAATCATTTTCCTCCACTGCCTTCTCCCACCCTTGAGTTCTAAGCACAAAAACAATATCTCTCATTAGCTTAAGATCTGACCATGCCATGCGTGAACGAATGCATTCAATGATTTCAATCACCTAAGTACAGTACTCTTTATGATGATTTTGAAAGTATCTTAATCCTTCAGGATATTTCTTCAACTCTTGACACTGATAAACCATCTCTTCAACTTCTCCTTCACAGCTAATATTTTTGGTAGTTGCAGCAAATGTTGGCCATTCTTCCAGAGTTTTAGAACTCAGCTTGTCAGTTTCTTTGATTGTTTTTAAAAGACTAGTGATAGCTCCCAAAATATCAACCTCATCACTTTGCGTCACCTTTGAAAATACCGTATAGATTGAAATTTTCATGGAATGTAAATTTTGTGATTTTCGTGGTTATGGGCTGCCCACAAAATTTAAACCCACGAAATCATTGAAGTGCCATCCCCTTATAGGCTATGTAAACTGTCAACCACGAAAATTGAACCACGAAAATTGAACCACGAATTGCCCCACTAGGAGCAAACCACGAAAATATTGACCCACAAAAATATCAAGCTATACGGTATCGAACAAGGCATGAGAATATCTACAAATACAGCACAATACAGGTATTTGCCTTCAGTCCATTTATTATAATATCCTTTCAGCTTTGCGCAGTCACTGCTTTTAACAGAAACATCCTCAGAAAGTGCTGCTAGGTGGTTAGTATATGCACCGTACTTAGACAGAATGCGTTTCAATGCTGCAACCTTTTGACTGACCCACCTTGAACCACTAGCTGTAATAGGCTTAACACCACCATCTTGGAACTGAAGACACTGTTTCAGATCACTGACAATATCATGGAGTTCTCGACACTTCTTTGGAGATTTCTCGTGCAAGTAGTAAAGTCTCAGAAGCATTTCATCAATTAAATCAAATGCTGAGCCTTTTAAAGCATCTTTTATTGCTAACTCGATTCTGTGAGCAATACATCATGTCCAAACAATCCAGGGCAGTTTTTCTTCGACAATTCCTTGAAGACCACCACTTGCAATGTTTGCTGATGCACCATCTGTTGCTACCCCCACCAATTTATAGCAGTGAGTATCATCAATGCCCTGAATACTGAGACTTTGTAGAGAACCTATTACTTTTAAGAGACCACAGAATCAGGCTGAAAAACTTTTAAGATACTCATTTTTGTGTGTATATGCTCATCTTTACCATTAATATCACACCACGCAATTAGCACTAGCTCATTGTCACAATTACCCTTATCCGTAGACCCATTTAGCAAAAAGGAAAAGAAATCTGCTTTACCAAGGGTATCTGTGAGCTCATGACGTTTTGCTTCTCCAATGTAATGAACATAGGTTCTTCTAGCTACTTCATTAGTATATGTTGTTCCAATGTCAATTCCATGTTTGGTCTCAAGCTCACACAACTTGGGATATTTCTTAAATGAAAGTTTCTCGGTGGCAATGAAATAAGCTATCTCAAATTTGTTTCTCAGTCTTGTTTTGTCTTCTTCTGGAAGTGCTTCAAGAGCTTTTGCTATGGGAGCATGAGATGCAAGACTCAATCCTTGGATCTGAGCTTGCTCCTTCTTTAAAAGAGACATGGCATGTTTGTGTTGATCAGTATGGGCGTGGTTATTGAGGTTGGAAGTACGAAGCGATTCAGCTCCATTGATCTACTTCTCACTGAAGTTTTTCCTCCCTTTTATCTTGTCTTGATACTTAGAACAGATACTGCAGCTAAGTTTAGTCATCACTCTCTTCCAACTGTCAAACTGCGAATGACAATTTAACCAGGCAAGTGTCTGCAGCTCACAATCATAACCTTGTTTCCATTTTGTAAAAGTATCATAGGTAACACGTCTTTTTTTAGCATCTGAATCCGATGATGAAGATGAAGAGATTGCTCTTTTCATAGCCAAGAGTATAACAGACCAAAGACTAATTAGATTAAAGTAAACTAGAGTGTCCGGCTGTTATGGCCGTTCACGTGCTTTTTGTTCTAGTCACTATCAGGAAATGCCCGGAAATTGGCTGGTGTCCGCTAGTAATTTTGCACTCTGCATGAGGCTCGTGAGGGCTTTCCCGTGATCCCACAATAAACACAAAAGGCAGTGTAACCTCTTGGTGAACCCAGTACCGTCGTGGAGAGTAAGGATGGATTGATCTCCGACCAACTGAGGGAGGTCCCAGCAGCCACAGGCTGCCAGAACCTACAATGATGTACAGTCGTAAGCGAGCTAGACTGCTCCTCAGTCGGACCGTGCTAGCTGAATAATGATCTGGCTGCAGGCCAGGAGCTCCTCTCCGGTCACAGCACTGCTACAAAGGAGAGGTAGTAGTACACCCAAGTCAAGGGGACATACAAGTCCCTCATCCAGGATGAGGAGGATACCGCTGCCCCCAGCTCCCTGAGCTGACTGCGTTTCTTTAAAATTAATGAATTGACCCCTCAAACTCATCTTTACTGCTCTGCCTGGAATGGGAAGCAAGGCTTAAGCCAGTACCAAGGGAAGATTGGTAGAATGGTAGGCCATCCCCAACAATTTGGCCAGCCAAGCTGGGGAGGGTTTTGGGATAGGTGTGGCACACAGCTCCGGTCCAGGAATAGTCCCTGTTTCTCCAGATGGAGGAAGAGAAGTAGTCGCCATACCCGTAGAAGGTGAAAGAGGTACAGTCCTTGGTCCTTCCAGTGGGGGAAGGACTCCAGGAAGCGGAGCGACAAGATTCAATGAACTGGAGGGCCTACCAGCTCCACCTACCAAGGAAAGTGCTATAAAGCCCATTTCCCTAAATTGTGAGACACAGGAGTCGCCTTTCACCCCAAGAAGAAGGCACCTTACCCAGGCCCACGGAGGGCAGGACTCTTGCCTATGGCCTTGGAGGGTGGGACTCAGAGGGTGTATCCAAGAGGGTGAAGGAAGCCCGTGGAAGGCAGATGACCCTGAAGGGCCAGAAAAAGTGAGCTGTGGGAGCCCTAAGAACATACTAGGGTCTGCGAATTAGGTCCCAGAGAGCGAAGAAGCCCAGAACTCCCACCCCAGTAAATCTGTTACAGTGCATCCTCTATTATCCGAACACCTTGGTGCACTTCTTTGGAAAGATGTTCGGATAGCTGAATAGTCTGGATAAGTGAAATACAGCACATAACACAGTAAACCAACCTATCCTATACTTTTCAAAGAATAAATGTGCATCACTTTCCTTTCTCTAACTGGCAGAGCGCTTCAGGTTTCTCTTTAATGGTCTTCCACTTGGTTAAACTCATGCTGCAGTAGCCACTTTAACCGGTTTTTAATTAATTAACAAGTCTGAGCATGCACGTTAGAGACAGCCATGCATTCGGATAAAGGAGGGTTTGGATAACCGGTGTTTGGATAATAGAGGATGTATTGTACTAAGAACTAACTCACCCCTAGCAGGTGGTAGCTGGGGCATATCTGAGGGGAGCCTACAGGTGCCTGGGCCCCCCATGAATTTTTGTTGACAATGATATTTTATTGTTTGTATTATTACCTACCACCTAGTAATAAAAATTAAACACCTTGTAATTGTTTACAATACATTGCACAGCAGCAAATGTTCAAGAAATCAGTAGTAGGCAAAAACAAAACATTCGTTTTTTATTAATCATAATTAAAAATGTAAGAATTTGATGCTTTAAAATACGCAATAATGCTATTTTAGTGCACTATACAAGTGCCAAAAAGGGGTGTGTTCAATTTTTTGGCTTGCTTTGCGCACCACTCATCTCAACACCCTTTCATTATTTTCTTCCCAGCTATGTTTTTGGCAGTGATGTAGTTGTAGGAATTAGGGGTAGCAAGAGGCCCACACCACCTGCACTGACTACAGAAAGCACTGGAGGATGACCTACAGTGCTTAGCAGCAAGGTAATAGCCCTCTATATGAGGGTAGCCAGATCTCTCATCAACAAATCAGGGAAACCTGACGAAGGTCCTGAGTCACCGCCTGGCTTGGAGCCAACTGTGCTAGAGCCACCTCAGCAAGAACTGCTTGCTCCAGAAGTACCTGCTTTGGACCTACTCGGTATACTCACTGCTCCGGAACCACTGGTTCTGACTCCAGGACTAGATACTACACTTGCCATTGTAGTAGGGATAGAATAGCAGTCTCCACCACCGCTGTTGGCACTGTAGCATGAGGGACAATCATTGGTGCAGAAGCAGACACCATTATTGAGCTCAAGATCTTGGAGCAGAGAACATTATTCTGAGCTACCTTGCCTCTTGGTCTTAACCTGTATATGCTCGAGTTAACTTTGATTAATCGTAATAGCTTAATCACCATTATGGGTTTACATGGTATTTAATTTAGCTTTTTTATTACCACAAATAATGCAGCCGCAAATAAATTGGTGGCGAGCCTTAATTTGATAAGATTACCAAATAGGATCTTAATGCAAGCACTGTGATGAGTGTGTCTTAGTCATATAGCAAATTAATCCTTCTTGAAGGCAAACAGTTCATTTTTTAATAGAGTAAACTGCTGAGTGTCCTGCAGTCATACTCCCACAGCTTTAATTGACTTTTAAACTAACTACTTCATTCATTTCTTAATCATTTAAACCTCTTTATGCTCAATTCCTTTGAGCAAAATTACCTGTGGAGGTAAGGTCTGGAGGTTCCCTGTGGTAGCAGATATACAATGTTATTCTATAGAAGCCATACAGATCAAAGGTACGGGGGCATGGTTTATAGTGGATATTCAATGATATTCATTGAATATCCACTATCAACCATGCTTAGTGCCATTGTTTGGTATCAGGCTTCTGAATAAACCAGTTATGACACCCTACTGTCTGCTTTATCTGATATATACACTCAAACTATATTTATAATTCCCTGGGGCTATGCCCTCAGGAATTATGAATATAGTTTTCGTAGTTTTTGTGTATACCATATATCAGATAAAGCCTCCAGTAGGGTGTAATAACTAATACATATTCATTGAATACCAACTATCAACCATGCTTGGTGACCTTTGTTCTGTATGGCTTCTGAATAAACCAGTTATTACACCCTACTGTCAGCTCTGTCCGATATATAAACCAAACTATGTTCATGATTCCCTCAGGCTACGCCCTTGGGAAATATGAATATAGTTTTCCTATATATACAGTATAGCGGGTACTTTTGAAGGGGCTAAAGTTTGGCGAATTGCTAAATTTTGGTGATTGGCAGATTTTTAATTTGGCAATTTTGTTGCCATGTGCCATTAAGCATGCGTATAATGGCTCAAAATGGCGGGTTTTTATTATGGCAAATGGCTATCAAAACGCCAAATTTAATCCTCTCTAAAATTACCCGCTATATGGTATCAGATAAAGCCTTTTAGTAGGGTGTAATAACTAATACATAATGTTCTTGTAAATTTCTGGTAATATTTTCTACAGTTGGAAAATAAAAATGTATAAGTAATACTTATAACATGGCTAGGGGTGATGTATCTAATTTACAGTCACTGATCCCGAGGGCGTGTGTGCCTGAGTGGGTGACTGTAAATTAGACTAGCCATGTTATATATTACTTATGTCATGATGACACACATCAAAGGCTCTGCGCAAATGCATGCGCAGATTTTACCACGTGCTGATATTGAATAATAAAGGCTGAAGGAGCTGGTGAGCAAGAGATTGAGAAGAAGCAAGATATCAGATGATAAAGACATCAAAACTGTGCCTGAAAAAGAGATGGAAACAGTGCCAGAGCTAGAAGAAGAGACGGAAGTGGCATTAGAGGACAAAACACGAGATGGATACACTGTAATTGTACACCCATTCAAAGCCGGATCTGATCCAAACGAGAAAGCAAACAGTTCACTATACAACATCAAGGCATGGCTCCTTGGAATGACAAATTTTATAAGAGGTTTTCCAATCAATGAAATTTTTTACAGCCCTCTTCGTGTAATCGGTAATCCTCAGAGGTTTTCCGGCAATGATGAAATTTTTGCAGCCGTCTTCGTGTAATCGGTACTATCCTGCACCAGTCCATTAAGAATATAAAGAATTAATATGACTGTTTTTTAATCAAAATAATAACAATCTTTGATTAAATTGTGGGTGGCTTATAACATCGTTGTGGGTGGGTTAGGTCACTGTTGTGGGTGGCTTAGATCACTGCTGTGATCTTGCTGGATTATAGTGCACGTGGTACCTTTGATGTGCGTCATCAGTAGGATATAAAGTGTAATAATTACTAGTATCATGCTATTGTTGTGAAACAATTGTCATGGTTTCTATTAAACTCATTGTTTACCATAAAATCATTTAATGTTTAGGTTAAAGATATATGCTGTGAAAAATTTATCGAAAGATGTAAGCTAAAAAAGTTACCACGTGATAAGGGAATCTTACCATCTCTACATTTAGTGAGTATTATGAGTGTACATACATTTTTGTCACATGTGTGGAATCAATTGTTAGGATGGTGTTCATGGCCTTCATGCTGTATCTCTTCCAGTGGTATCGCTGTCTGATGCTGTTCGTGATAGACGAACAACTGGATCATTTATATCTCGAATGACAGCAATTCAGCGACCATGGGCTGATACTGTACAATCTATTAAACTCTCTGGAGAAAATTATTCAGTTAGTACAACAGGTACATGGCTATTAAATATAATATCGTGTATTTTATTTCTGTAGTATTTTATTTTTTACATGTGTAGTATCGATTTGTCATGCATTTTATATAAATCTAGTTTTATAGTTGCTGTACTGTAGTTCACAAATTTCTGCTGATTTTTATAAAGAATGGCTTTTTGAGTTTTTTAATTTTTATAATTTTTTTCTGATACATAATCATGTACATGTACATGTACAGTACTTCTTTTGTGTAGAAAGTTGAAGTTAAATCTGATCAAGATTGTGTAAATTTGCTAAAAAAAATCAGACCTAAACCCTGTGCAAAAATTTCATCTAAAATGTCTCTGAAAATTTTTTCCATTTTTATTACATTTTTATATAGAAAGTTAGAGCTGATTTTGATCATGATTGGATTTTTATGAATTTTTCAAAGTACTAAAAATGAGAACAAAAATTATGTGCAACAGTAAAGTTGTATTTGAGATTGCCCAACGAAGTAATTACAGTATAGGGGTTATATTTCACTGGAAATAAATTTGCAAAATTAAATCCTACAAAAGATATGTGGCACACTAGGAAAAATGGCTGCAGAAGGCAAAATTTATGCCAATAAATGGCAAATCTCAACAAATTTGCGAAATTTTATACCAACAAAATAAAACCCCTATACAGTACTGGTATATGGCACTTTAAGGCTCTTTTTAAACTTACCTTTGTCAGATTTTATTGCCCTTCTAATTTCAAGAGCCTCCAATAGGGCTAGGCAAATTATGCTAGCATATAATTTGGAGCATAATAGGGCAAGTGATTATGATTATAATTGGAGCATAATGGGTCACAATTTTTGTCCATATACCCCTGACCACATGAAATTGCAGTTTAATATGGCAGATGGTGGTACAAGCACTAGTACAATAACTTAGGCTATTCTATTTTCCAGTGACTTAAAGTCTTTGGAAACATTTCCAGATTCTGGCATTATTTATTACAATTATAACAGACACATACATGTAACTTGATAATCGATACTTGATTAAAGCATAAAGCATGAGCATAAAATGAGCATAATTGGATTTATTTCAAAGCATAATAGGATGGAATTTGGGGCAGTGCCTAAAAGCATAATAGGCGGAAATTGAAGCATAATTTGCCTAGCCCTAGCCTCCAATCTTTCACAGGCTTTGTAAACATCAGGAACCAATACATGTGTATAGCAATGTGTCATGTGGAAGTGGTTGCTGTTTTTGGAAACTTTGAAATGATTTGATCTTATTGAATGTTGTCTATGATGCTCTTTACTTCCTAACATACATGCACATGTATGTATATATACATGTGTTAGGAAGTTAAGAGCTTAGAGCACCACTATTTTTGTATAAAATATTGATTATAGTATAAAGAGCAGGGTGAAGTAGAATAGGATACTTTAAGAGAACTATATGTTGACAAGATCAATAACTTTTCATTATTTGGCCAAGTGAAGATTATCCTCAAGGTTAATAGATATACATGTAGTTGGTTCGAGTTGAGTTTGACCAAATGTTTTCATCATCAAAACGTCACATGTACCCCCACACACATGCAAATAAAATTT
Source organism: Amphimedon queenslandica (assembly GCF_000090795.2). Lineage (NCBI taxonomy): Eukaryota > Metazoa > Porifera > Demospongiae > Haplosclerida > Niphatidae > Amphimedon > Amphimedon queenslandica. The sequence goes on along the minus strand of NW_003546242.1, from coordinate 1,659,857 downwards.
GTAACTTGTTTATTGACTTTATTCTCGATCCTTTTTTGGTTGCTGCTAACCCTACAATTGACATGAAGGGTCGTTGTGCTTGCTACTACCTGAAGAAAGAATTGAGATATGTAAAATTTTAACAGAGGTTTTGAGCAGCACTAGTGATGAAAAATAAATAAGGCTTAGAGAGGTACAGCAGACTAAAGGAGACTTCTTTCGGGAGTGCAAAGTTTTCTAATTCAATTATATGTTGGCTTGGAGTGTTCTTTTTGCTTTGTTTGATTTATAAATAATAAAAACATGATTATTGACATATTTTATTGAGATGCAAATGATATTCACAAAGCTACACATCATGAAATCTCCCTTTCATGTTGGCCGGAGAACCTTTTGAGAACCTTTCAGAGTACCTAGAGACTCCAAAATTGGTACAGATTTTCGTAAGAACCTGTTTTGAAACTATACCAAGTTTCAAGCTGCTAGCATAAATTATAGTATAGAGAAGTTATAAGGTTGGGTCAGTGGTCAAACTCAACTGAAACCGCTATATACTTATTTAACCTTGAGGATAATCTTCTCTGGCCACGCAATAAAAAAGTTGATGATGTCACTGTCTAAAGTATCCTATTCTGCTTCAACCTTTTTAATGCCACAATTACTTAATGTTTACAGTAATGCGGCACTAATGCCACATGTGCACTGATTCTGAACAATGTTTTTTGGAAAGATGTATACTTGTAATTGCTTTTATAGTGCTCCCTGTAGTGTTCACTGTATTAGCTCTACTTTGGGTTGGATCTTTTCAACCCAAGTCTTTTATGACCTCTTTTTAGTGTCAAATTCCAACTCTGAGGCCTTTAACCTACATAAATAATGCCTTATTCCTTCACATGTTGTATGGTGTTTACATATGTTGTGTACACACCTTGTACATGTGTTGTGTACACACATTGTACATGTGTTGTGGACATGTGGTACACACGTTCAAGTAACTACCTTAAATGAATGCATGACACAAACCAACTTCCATATAATGGATATTTTATATGTATTAGTTAAATTACACTTAGAACAGTTTTTGCTGTATAGGAAATAAAGCACGAGACCACACCTTAAGTGCTGTATCTCCCAACAGCACGGGGGAACTGTGCTTTAGCTAGTTGATGGTCATAGTCCATGGGTGCATCAAAAACATCAGTCTTAAACCAAATTAAAAAATAGCCTAAAGAGAATGAAGCAAAGGAGATTATCTGCTTTTGGAAAGTCTTTAAAGTTGGTCTACCTAGTTGGAATTGGTCATAGCTGCATTTGTACCTCAAACTGTACTGTATCACGTGAGTGTGCTGTGTGAGATATGTGTACATTGTATGCAGCACAGGTGGTGCCTTTGATGCACCCACGCACTATACTATGAATGTCCTTAATAGGGCTGTATTACAGTGCATTATAATGGATGAATCTGGTGGACCTATGTACTGAATGTAGGAAATCTAGCTACGTAGTACAAAACATGTACTTGTATTGATAAACTGTTTATAAATTGCTTATGCTGTGTTTACACTAGCTTCTTTAACTGAGCCAGCCCTGTTTAAAGTTGGCCAGCATGGTTTCATTTGATAGTGTAAACAGTAACCAAACTGAGCTGAAGTGAGCTGGGCCAAACCAGGCCAGCATGGTTAGTACAGGAGGGCCAGCTCAGCCTGGTTCAGCACGGTTTGGCCCACTTCTGTAGTGTAAACACAGCATTAGTTGGGTGATAAATGACACTCGTTTAAAGTAATCCAGTGTGTTTATAGTTTGCATATTAAACAATCATGATTATGTTGACTTATAAAGCTACATGAGTTTATTTAAATTCTAAATGTCACCCAGAATCTGTATGCTATAGTGATACATGCATAGTATAGAGCTTCGTTGAAATGTCATTGTATTGTTTTTCACTGGTTTGCTAGGATTATCTGATGCTGGTAAACTTGTGATTCATTGCTTGGGCTACACCGGTACTGGGCATGAAGATGAAGGTATTGGCAGCATTGACAAAGAACAATCTTTGTCTGCAATTGCTGTTGAACCAGATGACGTCTTCTGGTTGAAAGTGAGATGGATTCTTATTCAATATTAAATTTTGTTGTCTAACTAGTCTAGACACATACAGAAATCATTTGATAAGCAAAATCTTCATACACTGGATGGCAAAAGGGTGGAAAAGGTTTATATACATGTATACATGTACTTTTGAGGTTTTTACTAGTAAATGTACAACAGGTGACAAATAGTAAGTTCTGCTCCAATGAATCTTTAAGAAAACTCACTGGTATTATTGACAAAGCTGAAGTAACATTAGTTGTTTATTGTGCTGGCATGACCACCTTTTTGTTTCTATTTTCAGATAATTCAATCTAGCAATATGGCTGACTTTGCGCACATTGTGTCAAAATCCATTCCTTGCCATGCACTTCTTGCATCAAATCCTCCTTTTTATTTAAATGCAGAGGCTCTTAATTTGGCTGCACTGGATTCTCTTACTGGAGTTGTCAGTCAGGTATTTTGACAATGTTGCTTGTCATTTGTAAATTGAGTATTAGATAACAGTAGCTAGTGAGCAGTGTTTGTCATTTGTTGATCTGTGGGGTGGTCCTAGTGGTTATGGACAGTATGTTTATTGGACAAAGTGCAGTCATTCAATTCAAGTTAGATTACTGCTTTTTATTGTTATTATCTGTGACAAAAAGGGATGGGGTGTTGTCAGATCTGAAGTTCGCTCCCTTCACCCGTCACCAATGTTAGCACGCTTCGTTCAGTGGGATACATTTCAGATTTTAGGCTCAGTACAAGGTTTAAATATAGTTAGCAATGATACAGTGAACAGGTATGCTAAATGTTAGTACTTTAAAATAAATATTATGTAGAACTGCACTTGTAGTATAGTTGCAGCTGTTCAGTCCGAATGTCCTGAGGGTGTGCAGTTAGTCATTGGTGATGTTTCATCACTTCCATTTGGATCACATCCTCCTGGAAATGAAGAATGTCACACTAAGCAACAGTTTCTCACTCAGTGTGTATGTGCTCTTAAGGTACATCTATGTGTGTACATGAAGTGAATGGACTAGCATTTGATACTGTATTCTAAATTATTAATTTTGTCTTATACATCCATACACATAAAATAACTAGTTGATGTCACATGGAGGATCCTTTGTTTGTCGTTTGTACAGTCTACTGACTCGATTTTCTGCTGCTCTTTTGTATCTATTACATAGTGTTTTTCATGAAGTATGCATCATAAACTGTATCTACTGTGAATATAGCTTCATAGGTAGCTCTAATTAAACCTATAACTTCATCTCCTGTGTCACCAGAACAGTTCATTGTTTGCAAGGGATATGTAGGATGTCCTACTATAATTTGTGATGTAAGTGTTTTTTATTTGTGACTGGGATATTGTATACACTGTCACAGTCTTATGAATGGCTATTATGTTACACGTATGTTTATCTTATCTATAGTTGTTATTGGAAGTGAACAATCACATATCTGATCTGAAGCAACACCAAGGCTATGGACACAGTGGTTCAACATCTGATGTTTTGGAAATAATCCCAGTGCAACAGTTGTTTGATGACACGTTCTACCAATATCTTGCATCACACAATGAGAGAATGCTAAAATTGCAGGCACACACACTTTTAAAGCTGGAAAAGTATTACCTTGAACCACAAGTAATATTCAATAGTGCCTGCCCAGTTATTAGTACTATTAATAATATAGGTACTTTCCAGAGATGATATTTCAGAGAAGTTAAAACTAGGTATGCTAGAACTATTAAAGCTACCAAAACAAATAATGTGATAAATTTGTGTTTTGTGAGTCAACAGAAACAGAAATTAATTTCTTGGTTATTAAAATTAAATATTATTACTCAACAGTAAGAGTACTAGTAATCTAGTTTACTTTTTAGTCTACTTAAATAATGTTTGACGACCTTCAATGATTCGTGTAATCTTTAAACGATGAAGCTTGCTTGTCACACCTAGTTCATTTTGAAGAATGTCATCATCAATTTCTAGGAGTAATGATCCAGTGATTTGTTCTTCTTCAAATTTTTTCTTGTACTGGCCTAAATTCATGTCTTCTAATAGTTTCAAAACCTGCATTAGAAGTATAATAATATCTATTAATATTTTGTAATTACTTCCGTCACAGAATAATTATCAAGTATTTCCTTGTTTCTTTCTCTTGTATCATTTGATATTTCTAAAAGATACAATGAATCAAAAATCAAAATAAATTATAATCATTTTGTATGATACCATTGTCAGTTTTGTTAGAATCCTGCTTCCTTAGCTGACTAGCAAGACTTGCTGTATCAATGCTATGTCTTTGCATCATTGAAGGTGACAAATTGTGTTTAGGTGTAGGCAATATGGGTAATGAAGGTATTGTTGAAGGCAATGCTGCTTGAATTACTTGTTGATTAAATGTTCCTACTTCTTCGTAAGTGTCTTCAGAAATTTCTGCATCTTCTTCCTCTTCTTTTTCATAAAAGTTAGTTGGCAGTATCTTATTACGTGAGGGAACTTGTGCCTGATTGTGACTTGGTGTTGTTAGTGTAGCTACTAGCTCCTTACTAACAAATTCCTTGCTCCAGTAATAATCTTGCTCCAGACACTGAAACAGTGCTGTTTGGATTTTAGTATCAATTGGAGTAGTAATGTGACCAACAACTTCTGCAACAAGGTTCGGGGAGAAAGTGGTCAGAAGATTTCGTGTCATTTCTTTAAGCACTCGTTCTTCATCTTTTGATAGAGATAGGACACAAACTTGAATTGGTGCATCACTGAGAATTTCAACCACATTCTTTGGAGGGTTAGAGCTAGGGTTAGCAGAATATGGTGAAGTAATGATGGATTGTGTCTCAAATTTATTTGTTAAGGTACAAATGAGTGATTCAGGAAATCCTACACATGATGAGCCATGACTGTCAGGTGCAGAAAAAACAACATCAATTGGTAGTGTCAAATGATCGATAACACTTGCTAATACCAATCTCAACAAAGAGGTATCCGTTGAGAAGGAAGCAGTACATGACATTTCGAGATTTTTTTGCTCATATGAGTGAATATCTATGCACCACAATGTATTTTGTCCATTCAGAATCTCTGTGCCCTTAATTGCAAGAATCTGGCCTTCTTCAACAGACGATGTTTCTTCACCACTTGGACTAAGGTAGCCCTGAGTTGTGTATACTATTTGGGGTAAAGGTGAGTGTTGCAGAAGTTCCTGAACGCCTTCAAAAACAGTCCCTTTCTTGCGAGGATTGTCATATATCGGACTACACATAAAGGTCGATCTAACGGGAACGAAATACTTGGCCCCTTCCTTAGATACAGCCAGCACAACATCACTCTCCTTTTGGAAATGAACACAGAGTGAATGACCTTCACCGAAAGAAGCCTTGGACCGCACTTTCTTTTTTATCCCGTAGGTAGAAACAACGAGTGGTAGGTATTTTCTGTACCTTATCAAAAAATCTTTTATGTTCAAAGGGCTGGAAGTGCGACTAGAAGAGTCCAATGACACATAGACATCTGAGTTTAAGGAGCTTGTTTGATTACCCATTTGTTGTCTCGCTCAAGTTCAACTGTCAAGTCAGTGAAGTCACACAACTTGGGTGTGGCCCTGAATGAGCTGAGCTGAGCTAGACTCTGCATGTAGATAAGAATTTCGCATTATAGTAATTTCTGTCTCAATTAATGGATTCATAGCCATAGCATCATTGTCATCCATTTAAAGCAAAAATAATTAATAGTGTGAGTATTTATAAATCTATTCAAATTAATTTAAGAAGTACAACATTAATTTTAGCAAGAGTGCATAATATTATGTACTCTTTTAATTTTAGCTAAATGTATTTGTTAACTGAATGATGGCCATTTACAAGAGCCATCAATTTAATACGATGAAGTCTGACAGTCACACCAAGGTCCTCTTCCAGCACCAAGTCATCCAATTCCAAAAACATGCTACCATCAATCATTTCTTTTTTGAAGTTTTCCTTATATTTACCTAAAGACATCTTGTCCAACAGATTTAATATCTAAAAATGCATGACATTATGATTATGTAACATTAAAGACAACAATGTTTCTTCACCTCATCAACTGAATAGTTACCAATAATGTCCTTATTCATCTGTAGAATTTCATAATCTTGTCTTTTATGCGGAGCACTTTGAACAGGAGAGTGAGGTGAGGAGGCTATAAAAATATAAAATGGGTAAATAATGTGAAAAACGTTTGTACCCATTATTTTTTCCAGTTCTTCAAGACGAGAAATTAGCTTGTCATTTTCATCTTTCAATTTGCTAAAGGAATCATCACTTAGTGCTTGATAAGCTGGGTTATCTTTTGAAATTATTGCTGTCTCTTTGAGTTCAACACTTTCACTCTTTTTAACCAATGATTGAACTGGTGCTATGGATAACTAAAACACTCAACATAATTTAACAATGATCGCAAGTAAAATTACCTTCTCAATAGGTCCTATGGTATTTGAACGTAACCTTTTGGGTACATCTGGTATCTTTGATGAAATTGAAGAATCACAACTATGTTGAATTCTAGGAGGTATAGGTGGGGGAATGTCAACAACTGATACGACATTTTCCGAAGCTGAAGAACTTGAAATGTATCGATCTTTTGTTTCTAACAAAGCATCTGTAGTACTCAAAATGGTTTCATAGTTGCATTCATTTGCATCAATAATATCTCTCTTCCATTGACTTTCTGTTATGGAATGCAGCAATTGCTTTTGAAGGTTGTCAGCAGTTGCTGAGGCATCTGACACAATATCTGTGAGAAAAGAAAGATGGAGCCTGTCTCCTAAAACATCTCTATTTATTTTAAAATGTCTCATATTGTCTTCTGATATTTTGACAATTCGAACATCAATGGAAGTTGTGGAAGTTACTTCAATAACTTCATTTGGCACTTCCTTTACAGCAAGAAAATCACCATCAATTGAAGAGGGTGGACAAAACGATGCAATGACAGACTTTAATTGAAATTTCTTGTCAAGAGTGCAATGTATGGGAGGACTGGAACTTTTATTGTATAAAATCACATTAACCGGCAGTTGAAAATATTGAAGGAATGTTTGTAGGTCCAGTAAAGCCAAAGAGGGTTGCGTGCTAAAGTGACCTATGCAGGAGTATTCAAGGGATAGTTGAACATGTGTTGTGGCATCAACACATAATAGCCTTTTCTTTTTTCTTGACCTGGTATCATTAACTTTCACTATCAAAACTTGGCCCTTCTCAATAGATGAGGAATCTTTTGAGGATGCTTTCCATGATTGACTAACGTACACTACTGGAGGTAAATGTTTTGCTTTGGCCATATCAGCTACTGATGAAAAAACGTACCCATTGTTGGCAGAGTGTCGGTCATTATAAGGATCATAAGGAATTGCCACTTTCATTGATGTATTGACAGGTATGACTCTAGTCAATCCACTTATTCTGCCAGATACGACATTGGTTTTTTTCAAGAAGTAGACAAGAAGAAGTTGACCTTCCATAAATGATCCTGAAGAAACTCCATAAATAGACTCATTGACTGCTATGACCTGAGGTAGTCGATCAGAGAACTTTTCAATAAACAGACTAAGAGAAAGTGGAAGAGAATCTATTGATTCGTATGCTATATCACTGACAACAGCCATAACTTGCAATTTTGTGGGAGTATTCTTAAGGAATGTGTTGTGTTGTTTAAAAAAACACTCATGCATTACATGGTGTTTACTTTGTTAAGTTAGTTTGCTAACAGGTCTACAATGTTTTTAAAAGATGTAAACTGAGCATACTAGTTGCTTCAAAAATGTATACAATACCCCATTATCTTTGAAATAGATGAACATCTTTTTGTCAATTGATCAAATATCATGGATATGCACTTTATGCTGGGGAACAAGTACAGTTCTTTGAGAATTCAGTACAGTGTACTCCAAACAAGGAATCACAGTATTTGTAGTAGCAATAGTAGCTTGCTCTATGATAATAACTGGATATCACTAATTGACAGTGACTAGTCTGGCTCTGATCCAGCCAGGCTACTCTGTTGGCACCGGAACTGCATGAAATGGTGCGGTCATCCAAGTAGTAGATAGTCAAGATTTCAATCCAAAAGCACTTTTGCAACAAGTATCTTCTAGACATTACAATTTGACCACTTCCTAGATAGCAGTAAACTATAACAAGGACACTAACAATCCACTCCAGATTGATTTCAATAAGAGTACCATTTTACATGGGCCTGAAAATAATTATAAATAAAGCAGCAAGCATTTACATTTATTATAACATCTACATGTATCTTAATGCCACTATTTTTACAAAATTGCATAATTTGAACCTTTAAACTATCTAGTATTGAGATGGCACACTAAAAATTTTAATGACTAATTAGACTAAATCTAAATTTATACACCAGACGTTCTTAAAACATTATAAAATCTTAATCAAAACAAAATGTAAAACATGGTTTGTACCTCAATAATAATTAATAATAACTATTCGTATTCACACAAAATCCCTAATCAATTTAAAAGAGATACCGGCAGCAATTTATTTTCAAAATTCAAACTTTAGAAATGCATTCCTTAACAAGTTTCATCAGCATAGAGCCAATCACAATCTTTTCACAGTTTGAAGTAATAGTAGCATTACTCTCTTTTACTTTAACTGACAGCAAAACCGGAACCTTCTCAGAAAAGGTACATGCAGCAAACTTTAAACAAGACTCATCTGAAGATTGAACAGGATGCATGTTAGCAGCATTCATGATGGCAGCACTAATATCTTTTATAGCTGCTACTGTTGGTGTCTTAGAAATATTTTCATGCATACCAGTCAGCTTATCTAACAGATTATATTATTAATAAGCATAAATGAGCTAAAACATCTAACCTTGAAGAGCATTGAAGCCACTTTCACTTATATTTCCACATTGTAGTAATTCACCAACAACTGGTTCAATTTTAACTCTATATTTTCGATCAGAACCAACACTAAATAAAAAGTAACATTACAATCATCCACTATTGTCATCATCTTCATTCACTATCAGGATTAATTTTAAGTCATTAAAGGAAACAGGCAAAACATACATAAGAAGATTAGAAACAAATTAATAATACTAACCAAATATCAAATTTTGCAGGTTGAAGTGTGTCATTAAAATCTATGCCAACAATAGCTGTCATGCTTCCACCAGAAACCAACTGTGACAACATTACATTAGCTTCTACTTTCATGCCTGAAGGCAACTGCATTGTGCCTATGGTTATACCAGTCATAGAAGAGCCACTTGTGTTATGAAATGTTAGCTCAACAGCTATCATCTTATCAGAAGAAAGGTAAGGCTTTCTCAAAAAACGATAGGTAGCTCCAAGACCATTTCCAGATATACGATTAAGTAGTTCAGATGTCTCCTCACAAACCGACACAGGTGCCACAGGCTATAAACACAATTATGTGTAATGTAAATGCATATGTAGCAACATACATGTAAATCCTTACATTTATAGTGTTACCAAAAGATTGATTTGAAGCAACAGCCTTATCACTTTGCAGAGGTTTCAACATATCACTTTGTTGTGATGTGACAATGCTTGCTGGTTGTTCTTCCCCTAACAAAAAAAGAAAAAATAGCAAAACAAGTTGAAGACAAAAATTTCTCTGATCAGAAGTATACATGTACATGTACATCTAGTCCAACAAATAATGCTATGCAATGACAAAACGAGCCCATTATGACATGCACATTGTTGCAGCACAAAATACAAAAATAGATTAGGATAATTTAAATCAATTAAAATTAAGATAGCCAATAGCAGCTTAAATCAATTAAAATTAAGATAGCACTGCACACCTTTATTAAAAAAATTATTCTGTATTGTATTATCAATTTTAATAGAAAAAACAATCAGTTGCAAATCCTCCAGCAACCCAATAGCTGATTCTTTGAAAAAGTTATGTATACAAAACCCACATTCAAATACATGTACAGCAGCTGTGCACAAAATTCACCTTAATACCCATTAGGCAATAAAATAGATAAATTAATATTGAAACTCACAGTTATCAAAGTCGATAAGGGAAGATGATTTGTTAGTAGTTTCTTTCTTTGGAGCCTACAAAAGTAATTAAACAAGTGTAACAGAGTAAATATATTCCTATAACTGTTTTCACCACCTTGCATGTACATGTACAACTGGGTTTTTATTAAGACTTATAGAGATTCTCTCTACCTTCTAATGCTTCTAGAGAAGTCTTTAAACAGTATCTCTATGCTCTCTTGCCGTTAGAAAGCACAACTTTGTCCCATGTGTAAGCCATCATTTTGTTTTACTGTGGCCATACCCATTACATAAAGGAGCGTGGGTGCCTGGTTGCTAAGGCTTGCTATTTCTCCAATACAACGTGTGTAGAAGAAATGTAAGTGTTGACATACAAATATATATTGCACGTGGGTGAAATCATAGTTTAGGAAGTATCAGAATAAGCATGACAAAATTAAAATTTTCTATAAAGACTGGGCAAATGACAGTCAAAAAGAGAAAAAGTTGTAGTCTCAAATCTTTCTTCAGCCAACACGATAACAAACTGTCTTCATAAAAACAACAAATTTATCATAGTTGTGCCTATCGTGGTTGGGACAACCACTTCAACAAATGAACAAACCAGTTCATCACTTAGACCAACCATCCAATTAATACTAATAGCCACACATAAAGCATCATATTTTAGTCTACTAGTATGGTGTACATAATTTTAAAAGGAGCAATATTAGTCTAATTTTTTAGGCAGAACCCTGCTTTATGATTTTCTCTAAAGTACAATGTAAATATAGACATTAGAGTTGTCTAAATACATTTGTACTTATACATGTACATGTAGCTCTAATGCATGTTACTATTCAATGATAAAGTGTATATGTACATGTAATTACTATTAACAAAGGTAAAATTTTCATTATTTGTAGAAATAAAGTATTATAAACACTATATCTTATTAATCTACACTGTACCTTAGATTTAGCAGGAATGATGTCAGCACTGTCACTCTCAGATTCTTCGTCACTTTCTTCTTCCTCAGAAGTAGTAGTCTCCTCATCACTATCATCATGGGTTGGTTTTGCCTTATTTAACAAAAGTCAAACCAAAAAATAAACCAATCATTATACTTTGACATAATGCTTTCGTAAATTCTCCAAAGCATCTTCCTCACTAGATGTTTCCTCTTCTTCATCACTATCCTCCTCACTGTCTTCTTCACTATCTTGCTCACTCCCATCTTCACTAACACTACTACCATCTACATGTACAATGTATAAGTGAGCGAGACACACATATGTACATGTACCCCATGTATGTGTATAACACAATCTAGAGGTTGGAATGAACTACTACATGTACATGTAGTTGATTCTATAGTAAAATCATGGTGCTAAACCACTGACCACTCCATCTCTCCATAAAAAATCAAATTACATGGACACACTATTCATGTACACGTACCTGAGTCGCTTTCATCCTCAGATCCTGATTCGTCAGTGCCAGATATTGACGAATAAAACTCATCACTCCCAGATTCTAAAATGTGATTAAAATGATGGAATTACACACGTTGATGTACCTTCCGAACTATCAAAAAAAGACTTCTTCTTTTTATCTGATGACTTTGGACGACTATAAAACTTATCATCCTTCAAAGATCACATCAATTTGAATTCATGAAAGTAAAGTAATACCTCAACATCTCTCACTGAAGGATCAGGTGCTTCTTCAGGAAATTCAGGTAGAGAATTATAACCACTTGCTTCAGCATTAATGAAATGAGATAAAGAGCCTAATTGCCAGCGAACTCGAGCTACATGCATAAAAACAATGCAAATCATAAAAAATATAAATAAAGTAATACATTTAAAATGTGATTCAAGAACAGAAGCTGGTTTAGAAGCCATAAGAATCTTTTTAGCATATTTAGAAAGAGCTGTTTCTTCTTCCTGTAACCAAGAATAAAACTTTTAAAACAACAAAAAACTTACATCATCCGGCATAGTTAACTGTCGAAGAAATCTGGCCCTGTCTCTAATGTCATAGTTTTGATCATATTTAGCTAAGTTCAGAACATACTGACACAACAATTGAGACTGCAAAAGTAAAAAAAACAAATATCAATTGTAAGGTGAAATATCACATTGTTAATTAAGGAACTACAAACAAGTACATTGAGAATCAAGAATTAAGTACAGCATACTGTATGTGATTCCTGCTTCCTAGCTAAAAAATAAATCACTTTATCGTGAGTTAGGCAAAAAATAGCATTAAAAGCAAGGCCACAACCATTAATTTCATTTTACAGTTGCCTTTAAAGGGTAACTTAATGCCAAAAATATTTTCCCTGAAATAAATTGGTAATGAAGAAAGAATCATAGGAAAAAGGCTAAAATTATGAAAAAAGTACTGTTTCCATACTAAATCTTGGGTCAAAAGTTTGCAAATTTTGCCTCGCAGCCATTTTGTCAAATTACTTCCGGTGGTGGGCGTGGTCACGCAATGACATAGGGAACATTAGCAAGTTTCTGCATTCAAATATTAGCAACTTTAAGGCTGGATTTCTAAGTTCTGCTTGCAAGAAAGCAGCTAAGAGGTTTTTTGCAAATATTGGAAGCTATACAAAGCCAAAATATGGAGTCAAAATTTAAAGCATTTTTCTGAAATAGATAAATTTTGTTACCAGCATTAATGTTTGCAGTTAGCTCTTGATAAGTTCTATTATGGTCTACTTCATTTAAATTGCTTTCTTGCATGCAGAACTTAGAAATCCAGCCTTAAAGTTACTAACATTTCAATGCAGAAACTTGCTAATGTTGCCCATCTACATCATCACGTGAT
>NW_003546242.1:1635131-1646490 GCF_000090795.2 Amphimedon queenslandica | reverse complement strand
TTTGATCACATTTACATTTTACTAGTGTTGTTTTAGTTACAAAATGAGACTTTTAGTTAGTAATAGTTAGTTATGGAACTTTAGATTTTGATTTTAGTTAGTTTTAGTTAGTTATGCTTCAATAAAAATAATTTTAGTTAGTATAGTTAGTTTTTAAAATTTCCAAACCTTTTTAGTTAGTTATAGTTAGTTTAAGAATTTTTTAAAAAGATTTAGTTAGTTATAGTTAGTTAACTAAAAGTAAAATTAGGCCTAACTAAAAGGGTTTTAGTTTTAGTTATAGTTACCTAAAACATTTTTACTAGCTACAAGTAGTGAAGTGCTAGACTGATAAGTACTTCTATATTTTAGTTTGAACTTTAGCCATTTTAGTTAGTAATAGCTAGTTTTGCAAATTCTATAATACTTTTAGTTAGTTATAGTTAGTTTTTTAAATTTTAAAATATTTTTAGTTAGTTATAGTTAGTTAACTAAAAGTAAATCTGGCCTAACTAAAAGGGTTTTAGTTTTAGTTATAGTTAACTAAAACAACACTACATTTTACACTATGCCTACATTCAATTTCATAGCCATTTTAGGTGGCAAGATGACATGGTAGAGCATGGCAGAATGGAGTGAATCGAAGAAAAAAATCACTTTCTAGAACTAGTTTACATGATCTAGCAATACTAAAAGCAAGCCAAGGAACTGTCTTAAAAATCATATGATTTTTAGATTAATCAATAATAGTAGTAAAGTGTAGTAGCAGCAAAAGCTCACTACAGCGAGTTGCTGCATTTAAGTATTTGTTTTTTCTAAGTATTAGAGTTTTTAATATTGTTTATACTTGTATATGACAATTTAATACTCAGCCACTGTGCCACAAAAGTTTTTGAAGCTTTTCTTTATCTTGCATTAGACACTTCTCCTGTATAAAGGAGCTACAATGACAGTATCTTTCCAGCAGAGTGTGATTCAATTGTTGAAAAAGTTATAAGCTTTCTATTGATATTGCTAGATCATCTAAACTAGCTCTAGAAAGTGAATTTTCCTTTGATTCACTCCATTTTGCCATGCTCCACCATACCATCCTGCCACCCCAAATGGCTATAAAATTAAATGTGGGTGGGGTCACGTGTGGTGTAAAATATGAATATGATTAAAAGGCATAAGTGAAAAAGGACTATTGCAACTTTTGACCAAAGATTTAGTATGAAAACAGTACTTCTTTATAATGTTACTATAGCTATTTTCCTATGATTCTTTATTACCAACTTATATGTATTAAAAAAAAAGGTTTTGGGGTTTAGTTACCCTTTAAGGTACATGTAGCAACAAATTATTGTACCCACAGTAAATATCAACATACATGTAAATGCAAAATATAGGACCAGCAAAAAATTACTAGCTATAAATACAGCTACTAAAATGTACATGCACATACATGTACACATGCATGATGAGACAGGCAGAAAGTTGATATTTAGTCCTGACTTACATGTACATGTACGTGTAGGAACTGAACTTATTGCTCAGTGTACATGCACATGTACATGTATATACACAAAATGTACATGCATGCACATGTACATGTACATGTATATACACAAAATGCACATGCATGTACATGTACAATACAAGAAACCAGATACATTGTATGATGCATCAAGCATACAAAATTAAATTCAGAGTTACATAGAATCAAACGTCAAGAAGAATGTTACCTGTTTTGGATTAGTAACTAATAGTTTAGTAGAAAGATTCATGATTTGAAGCTTAACTGAGTCATCCTACAAAACATAAATAAATGTACATGTACAAGCACTTTATCTGTCAAAATGACAAACCTCATTACAAAAGTTCTTTGCAGCTTTGCGTAAAACATCTGGAGCAATTTTTGGAACTAGATTACAGTACTCACCAACAAGCCACAATACACTAGCCTTAGCACTGGGGACCTGAACTTTATCAGCAAGTTTAGCAACTTGTCGAATAAGATCTTTGTTTTCCTTTGGCTGAAGCTGCAAAAGCTTCTTTGTAACAACAACACTTTCCGCAACTACAGCTTCTATAAAGAGCACAAACAATAAAGTTGTTACAACATTTGTGTGAACCATTCTTATGTGAAAGAAGATTCATTAGGCCATGAAGACAAGTCTCTGTTACTCCAGATATGTTGTAAGCAACACGTCCAATGGCCTGTATAGTTGCAGCAGCAAAGTCTTGATCAGAACTTGAAACATAGGCCTATTTAACATTAAGTCAACACCTTAGGAAGAACTCAACATTAAACTTACTCTGAATTCTCTTAAAATAGTATGAATGCTTGTTTCGCTGGCTATATTAGCCATTATATCCAACTATAATTGCATAAAAAGTTAAACAGCTGCAATAGTATATGATATATATGTATGTACCTTTAACAGCCTAACATGAGTGGGATCATTAGACCTTACAAAAAAACTTTTCAGGTATGGTTCAAACATACTCTAAAATTAATAAACATGTAAATAAACACTCCATAATTATTAATTTTACAAGTCTAAATTTAAGGAATACAACTAAACCTGACTATTCTGAACACTTTATGACTCATAATACTGTTCTGATTATGTTAGCGTTCTTATTTTAGAAGTATACACACTAATACTGTATTGGGATTGCTATTACATGTACCTGTTTCATATGTAGTGGTGTCCTTATTTTAGAGTGTCCACAATAGCAGGCTTGACCATCTGAGTACATGTACATTGTACAATTTTTTGTTGGGATGAATCATAAAATATTACATATTGACCTCAGTGAGCTGCTGCCATGCAAATTTGAATCAGTACATAAAGACTCAAGTAAAAATACAATTATCACACACACCCATTACAATGCTTGTTGTGTTCAAAAGTTCAGTATTAGTATTCAATACAATGTAATTTACTGAGCAGTCCCAAAAAATGCAATTATTTCACAAGGACTTACAGGTCTTTCAGCTGACAGTGTAGCAATGTTGCTTAATACAATAGACTGAACCTCACTAGAGTAGCAAAAGATTAAAAAGTTCAAAATCATACATGTAGATGTACTTACTAGTGTCCCTTTAGTAGACGAATCAGTGGACGTGCAATTATATTAACTTCATTACGAGGAGCAATATGATGGTAAAGCTGCGCCACAGACATAACAACCTACATGTACATGAACATATGTAAATGTCAAAATAAAAAAAATAACAGAAAAAATTAATTTATTTGATACAGTGATAATGGCATAAATTTACAACATACATCTACTGTAGATTATATAGTGTACAAGAACAAAAAAAAAACACAAAATTCATGCTTGTGCATGAAATGATTCATTGAGTTACAGCAAATGAAACGTAATACAAATTTAATAGATACACTAGAAGTGAAGTGAAATATTCTACTTTTCTATTACAAAAAGATCTCATGCTACATACATGTACATGTATATGCATGCATGTGCGTGAAGTACAATTTCAAATTTGTCTGGAATCGAAAAAAACACCTCTTTATATAATCTTCAATTAGCTGTTTATAGCAATTTACATGTACATGTACTTCTCTTAGACAGCAATAGTTTTGAGTCAAATATTCACAGTAAACGTGCTAGATTTGTACAATTGATATCAACAAACAGGTATAAAGTCATCTACAAATTATGGCTTGACATTCAAGATGACATATGTACATGTACATTGCACATAATTTATTGTGTTGTGTGAACACAACACAATGTACGTGTACATATTCCCTTACAGAGGCATTTCTGCTTTGCAGAAGAGGCTTTGTAACTCGCAGAAGCAGACGATGATCAGAGTCCATCACATAAGCTTTTTTCTTTTGCTTCTTTGTCGTGTCATCTCCATCAGAATCTTCATCCTCATCCTCGTCCTCTTCATCATCATAAAATTTTTCTGTTTCTGGTTCCTATAAAATTGCAGTCCAGTACATTTAGATGTCAGTAAAAATAAACATGCATAAGTAAAGCATTCACAAAATACTTACACTCTGGTTTGGATCAATAAATTGTGTTCTGGCATAACGAGTCAACATATTGAGTATTGTCACTTGACCCCACTCGTCAACATCAACTAGTAGATTGCATAGTTTGCGATAATTCTTATGTATCAAGTCAATCCTTTCTGGGCAAACCAACTCAAATGCCATAACAACACTACCAGCAACAAGCTACATGTGAACACATAAAGAAAGGCAAATGCAAAAAATAAAAAAGAATAAGGGCACACATGCATTATGCACATCAGGATCAATTAACACATTGAAACTGAATATTGTTCAATCAAAAAAATTTTTGCTTGCATGCATGTACATGTAAGTGTACACAAGTACTGTAGATGTAAATCTACACAAACACACAACTACATGTACATGCACACATATACACATGTAGTACATGAGCATGTACATGTAGGTAAGTACTTACAGTAGTCTGATCTTTTAATAGCTTTTCTATTATCTCAATTAATGGTTCTTTCTGTTCAGGATCTAAGCTAAAATACAGGAGCAAAACCCCAAAAGTGACATAAAAATAATACACACATAAAAAGTGAGAAATGTATGTACCTGTACAACTTCGGTATGGCATTAGCAGCAGTTTTCCTTACATAAGGAGACATATCCATCACACACTACAAACATACAGTACATGTAAGAAAGTAATAAAAAAGTAAAAAAGGTTTACGATTAAAGTGGAAAACAAGAGGAAGCTTCAAAATGGTATGGTAAAAAATCGTATACAACTGGACAAAACTTCTTTGTGATATACATGTACACATTTACATGTACATGCAATTTATTCATCATATGTACATGTACATCTACATAAAGATGTACATGTATGTCAGGCCATGGTGAGGAAGACAGTCTATAAACTTTTTACATTAATCATTTATGTACATGTCAATGTAGGTAGTTCACTTATTAAAAATTTCACTATAGTGGGTAGATAACATAGCTGAGCCTTATTCAACATTCATGAATAACTATACAGCTAAAATTATACATGTATGTACTGTAGTTCATTGTACATGTAGTACAGATACGTAAATATAGAATAAAGCAGATAGCCCAAGTGTAAGTAATTGGCAAATGCATTGTTTCAAATAAATGTATAAATGTCAGTCCACATTGCATGATCCATACATGTGCAGTATAATTGTCTTAAAAAATGTAATTTTATAACTCACATCTTTAATAGCAAGCATCATGATAGGAACTATAATGGGAACTCTGATACTTGACAATACACGTAGAGCACTAGCCCTGATAAGCTGATTTGGATCCTACTACAAATATAATGAAACTTATTAACATAAACTTGCCTTAAGAGACTTTTGAAAAGTGCTGATTGAAAGCAGTGCAAGGTCTTGTTGTTCCTCAGCATAACGAACAAGGTAAACGAAAACTAATTTTTTAATCTAAAAAGAGACATTATTGACAATGTACATGTACATCTACAAGTTGTTGTACAAGTATAGCAAAAAGCTTAAATT
Source organism: Amphimedon queenslandica (assembly GCF_000090795.2). Taxonomy (NCBI): domain Eukaryota; kingdom Metazoa; phylum Porifera; class Demospongiae; order Haplosclerida; family Niphatidae; genus Amphimedon; species Amphimedon queenslandica. Next base: position 1,640,981 of record NW_003546242.1, on the reverse strand, counting down.
ACAATACATGTAAGCCTACTATTGTTTGCATCTAAGGAAACCATTAAAAATAAGGATACTTACATGTACATGTACCGTAGCTACAGTAGCATACATGTAGTTAAGTACAACAGTAACAGGCTTTAAATTCTTAATCATTCCTATATACTAGACGAATGTAAAACATTAAAGGGGCGAGCCTAAGCAAGCTATAGATTATGTACTGTATGATATACATGTCTGAGCTAGCAAAGCAATTGCACATGTCTAAATTCAGTATCTTGTTGTAGTCATCTTGCTTAAATTAAAGTTATCTTGCTTATACTTAGAAGCAGTCACTGAACAAATCATGTTTGAAGATTGCATATCTGCTTTGTTAGCCTAAGCTTGCTCCTAGACAAGAAACATCACCTAGAATAGATCCATGATGCATGCAGTTAGCACCAGCTTTCTCACTTGCATTCACCTTAGCAGAATCCTTTATACCAAGAAAAAGACTGTATACCTGCTTTCCCAACTTTTACTCTTGCTAGAGAAGTTTCAGACAGGAATTTAACCTTATCAAGCCGACCGTTCCCTGCAAAATAAGCTCAGACTTGCTTATAGCCGCCATGTTATCCTTGTGACCACACCGACTTTCAATGAAGATTAGGCTATTTAACTTTAATAATAGTTAGATAACCTACCCGTACATACATACAAATGTTGTCTCGCCTTAGTGGGGCGAGCTCAGGCTCGCGCCAATCAATTGAGAAGTTTTTATATCTTAATTAACATTCCTTGTTGTTACAGCTGACAGTTTGCTATAAGAATATTATACACCTATGTGACCACTCCCACTAAATTAATATTAACAGTAACCATCACAATAAAATAATAATGGTTTTGGCATCCAGTCAATCTAGCGTATTATACTTCTAAATTTAGTAGTTGCAAAGAGGCTTAAGATACTATAAATTAAACTTATATAAGCAGCAAACAATAACAATAATAATAAATAAGAGTACATAATGTACAATGTAGGTAAGGGAAGGCAGAGAAAAAAAAAAGATAAAATGTACATGTAAAAAAACATAAAAAATTTAAAAAACAAGGACAAGTAGGATTCCGAACGATCAACAAAAATACGAAATGAAAATCCTACTCTTGTGACACAAATTCTACTCTACATTGTACTTTTAATGTTATTATGTAAGCATTACAAATGACCTTGCAATGTAGAGTAGAATTTGTGTCACAAGAGTAGGATTTTCATTTCGTATTTTTGTTGGTCATTTAGAATCCTACTTGTCCTTGTTTTTTTTTATTTCTTACGTTTTTGTTTGTGTTGATTTTTTTAATAATATTTATAATATTTCTTCAGTTACAATTGTGATACTTGTTGATTTTACACAAACAATAATTTTCTTAATCATTATTATCATTGTTATGACTTTACAGCATTATGAGATTGAGAGACAGCTCTGCCATTGAATAGATATGGTGAAGGACTATTTACTATAATGATGACAAGTGAAATTAATGCTATAGTCTTGACAGTGTCCTTGTTCAAGAAGCTCCATCTTCCCTGCAATCCTGTAGCTATTCCTGTTCTTCCTTAGTCTCACTGCCCAGACCCTCCGCCTAGCGAGACTAGTTCTTCCTGTTGTCAAATTCATATTATCATTGCATTATTATAACATCAATTTGATTGTTTTTTTAAAAATAAAATAATTCATTACACACTTGATAAAAGAATAATAATGCAAGATTAATACTTTTTCATAATTGCAAACCTCCACTAAGTATTGGAATTGATTCCAAGCATAGCCAGCCTAGATAGGTAAGAAAACTGCTTGCTTTTCCCAGTTCTGAGATCTGAACATGTGCAACCACGCCAAAATTTTGGAGCACATGCTTCTATAATTAACAAAATGGCGGCATGAGGTAAGTTGGTAAGACTCAACAGTCACAGTATCACTTCTTCTTTCCTGGAGAATGATTCTAGGGGACAAGGACCTGTGCATACCCTGTTGGAGTAGAATGGTGTAAAAATTAGCCTTCTACATGTATTATGAGCAAAGACTAAGATAAAGACTGACAATTGGATTGACAGGACGAACTTGATGATGATAATGAAAAAAGGTGGCTGAACAAAATGGCCGGTTCGCTGATTTGTGACTTTTCGCTTAGACAAGGTATAGAGCCACACTAGTTGTACCATTGGAGTACTCTGGTCAAGATAAGGTCCTCTAAGAAGTCTGGTAAGCATAGGAGCTCGTTTTCCTGGTATAGCAAGGCTGCAAAAGTCATGACAGCCATTTTGTTTGGGGGTGAATCCTACTTAGTAACGCTACCACATTACTATTTAATAAATGAAAATATATAATGTCGCAGGCCCCATTTCAGTGGAATGCTACAAGTTACCTCAAAACAGCATACAACTAATTGGGTGGAGAAGCATGGGATCACTAAAGATGTAGCCCATTAGCAATAAAGAAGTTATTTATGGTATCTGGGCTCTTGACCATAACAGGAAAGGCAGAGGAAAGGTTAACACATAATCAACATGCAAAGGAAAGTATTTGAGAAGCATTGCAGCCAAAACTAGTTTGGAGCATCTAGTCATGAATCTGCATACATTATAGTGTTCTTCAGTTCTCCTTTTAAGCCTTTTTATCAACATCACCTTGAGGTAAATCTGAACAAACTCATTTGCCTCTGATAAAGACAGTATAGTACTTCTGTCAATAAGTGAACTACAAACTTAAAACATCTTTTTTTGGAAAGGCAGTAGCTATAGATCCGGAAGGCTAGATTGGATGTTGAGATCACAAAGGACAATGTTCTTGCTGCCACAGCCATGCTAGTTTTAATATCTACATGTATACTCAATTTCATCACATAGTACATGTACATTGTACACATAGCATTGAGAAAATGCCTTTTCGCTCGGAAAATATTTGTTCCTCAAGGAATGACAGAAAAAAATAAACTGAAAAAATATATCCACTATATGGTATTGCCGGGTCATAGCCCCAGTTATTATATAGGGGCAAAGAGACTATATCTGCACCTCTAGCTCATAGTTTCCACAAAATGTCCTGACTTTTGAATGAATAGCTATAATAACTACATGAATATCCAGCTGCTGGATCTATAGACACTGTGGTTTGGAAAAAAGACAACTATTGCTAGCTCTTGATGGAGTACAACTACAGCCCGTTCATCATGGTCATTACCATTTCTTTGCTCTGTGAGCAGTATTTCTCCAATAACTGGAGTCCACATAGATTTATTGGGGTGAGCCCGAGCTCGCCCCCACTAAGGCGAAAAAACATCTGTATATATGCATGTACATGTACTGTATATTATTGTTATTTATGCAAACATTTTCATAAAAGTAATTTTACATTATACATGTAATGCATTCATGCACATAAAGATGATACAACTTGATGAAAGTTAAACCGCGTAGGGGTTTTATTTTGTTGGCATAAAATTTTGTGAATTTGTTCAGATGTACCATTTGTTTGGTATAAATTTTTGGAAATCTTACTTTCTGCTGCCATTTTTCCTAGTGTGTCACACCTCTTTCGTGAAATTTAATGAAAATGCAAAATTAGTGAAATTTATTTCCAGTGAAATATAACCCCTAAACGGTATTATGTACAATGGTAATTGCATGTGCTGTGCATCAGTCATTTAAAAAAATAAAGTACTAATGACCACAAAACTCATTTCCTACTAGAAGCACATGTACTAGTACATGCACATAAGAGCACTTTCAGCAATAACTTAATGAGAAAAGACATGTAATGGACTTACCTCAGGGTTCTTAGAGACAACATTCTTTACTACAGCAGGAAATAGATTAGTGCAATCACGACCTTTTGCAATCATCTATATGTTCATGTACATAAAGTGTTAATATGACATACACATGTATAATATAAGGTACATGTGTACAAGGGCAAAGAAAACAAAAAAATGCACATCCGTTAAATGGTAAGTACAGTCAAACCTGTCTAAAACGGTCACCTTGGGACATGCATTTAGTGGCTGTCTTATGCAGGTGGCCTTTTTATAGAAATGCCTTTAAATACAGTTTAAATTATTTTGTACACATTTACTGGCCATAGAAACTATATAACAAGACTTAAAGAACTTTTAGGTACCCCTAAAGACCTAAACTGAGTGGTATATAGTATTATTTCGAAGGTATTATTTGAGATAACAATTTAACAAAAATTAATCATTATTAATGATGTAAAAATTAATTCAAAATGGGCGTGGTACAATAGGCGTGGCTATCTGGCCGCCTGTACACAGTGGTGGTCTTTATCAGTCTTGATGGAGATTAATTCTGTCGGTGACCGTTAACCATCTTACAGAGAGACTGCTGGGACAGGTAAGTTTAGTATTACGGTCATTGTCCAAAAAATGGGGACATTAAATAGTGACCGTTTTAAAGTAGCTGGCTGTTTTAAGCAGTGATCGTTTAGAGAGGTTTGACTGTATCAGTGCATAGATCAAAATTAAAGGACAAATAACAAGCGTAACAAGTTAAAAATATTCCTATAATTGTTTTCACCACCTAGCAAGTACAGCTGGGTTCATATCAAGACTTATGAAGGTTTTCTCTACCTTCCAATGCTTCCAGAAAAGAGTTTAGACAGTATCGCTATGCTGTTTTGCTGTTAGTAAGCTCATAACTTTGTCCCATGTGCAAACCGCCATTTTATTTGCCGTGATCACACCCACTTACGTAGCGTGGGCGGGTTGTTGCTAAGGCTTGTTATTTCTCTGATACAACGTGTATAGAAGAAATGTAAGTGTTGTCATACAATCAAATATATATCGCATGTGGGTGAAATCAATTATAGGACGACCTGGGGGCTACGCCTGCAGGTCGTAATAAAAAGGAATTTACTGATACTTAAAGGGTAAGTCCGGTGTATTTTCGGTCAATTTTTTTATTGGCTGAATATGATTGCCTGCAGACGTTGCACGTCTACTGGAATTTTCGTGTACTTGTATTTTGAAAAAAGGAATTCGTGTATGTACTTGTATTCATTGGCAAATTTTCATGTATCTACATTTACTTATTGCTTCCCAAATTCATCTATATTTTGGTGATTTTTCGTTTACTTTTCATGTATCCTGTACTTAAATGTTGAATTATTGAAAGGCTAATGTCTTCATCACCCTTTCTATTGCTGTTTTTATCATCTGCTATTGCTAGAAGGATTAAAAAGACCATCAACGATCCGTGGTTAAGCAAACTAACTGCCATTTTGACTGCTATGTGGACACACCCTTTAATTATTAATAGTTAATATAAATACATGAAAACCATCTCCTTAGACTCCGTCTACTTATTTTTGGTTCATGTATATACTTGTATGTACTAGAAGACCTGTTTTTCGTCTAAATACTCGTGTATCATGTATACACGTGCAATGTCTGATTGCCTGACCATAATAATGATGTATTACAACTCCCATTGTCAAAAAAATTTTTTTACTGACATACAGTATGAACCTTCAAAAAATGCTCATTTTTTGTTACTTCCTGTCGGTAGGTGTGGCTAAACATGATGTCACTAGAGGCATAGATGCAGCTAAATTCATTCCTTTATAGGGGGAAATAATCCTTTATTCTCATGCCTAGTAATGTAATAGCACTAATTTAAAGATTGAAATCATTAGCTTTCATTATTCTAAGCATGCAACTGCAAAAAAAGACTCAAAATAGCAAACGAGAAAATTTGCCTACTTGTGGTATTATGACATTTTCTTGCAGTTGCATGCTTAGAATAATGAAAGCTAATGATCCCAATTTTTAAACTAGTGTTACTGCATTACTAGGCATGAGAATAAAGGATTATTT
>NW_003546242.1:1631088-1635034 GCF_000090795.2 Amphimedon queenslandica | reverse complement strand
TCACCAAAAATACACCGGACTTACCCTTTAAATACAAAAAGTCAAAGGGTAAGGAAAAACAACAATTAATGAAATTGACAGTGATTCATGCTACAAAACATAACAGCAAAAATATACAGGTAAATGTACAGTATGTATACAGACAAAATTTACAAATTACAAAATTATAGCTTAACATACCCCGATAACGATCTTCATGGCATCAAGTTTCAGGCCATCTTTGCTGCTATCAAGCATATTGCTGAGCTCTTCATTCCTGTTAAAGAATATACATAAATGTACATGTACAAAATGAAGCACTATGGTGCAATGCACTCGCCCGCTTGAATTCACTTGAGTGATGTGTTACTTGTACAGTGATATTTTAAGCATATTAAAAAAAATTATTATTATTGACTGCATAGCTGTAATAATTTATATCAGCTATGGGTGTGACAACAACTAGCTAATCATGACACAAGGTTACGAGAAAAAAGAAAAGCTGAAACTTAGTTGGGCATCTGAAGCCCTATTCAAAGAAAGGGTTGGCACAAAACTGTTGCCTATAGATATTCAAAATAGACCAAGACAGTTTGGTTGCTCCTGATATCCCATGTTCCACCTGAAAATTTCTTAAAGTGACTAAATCACAAACTTCGAGCAACTTTAACTCACAAACAAAAAAAGTTAGGACAAAATCGTTCTTTTATTTTGTTGTTATATGGGATTTTCTACCTCTGAAGCAAATCTTGGTCCAGCAGAGTGAAACACAAGCTCTCACTTGGGGAGAGGTCCCCTGGTTTAACAGTCCCAGGCTTTGGTGTCATGGGATGCTACAACAGCATATAAACATGTGAATCAAAGAAAGCAACTTTATCTGTTGTTGGAAGAAGAAATATAGCTCTAGAGTGCTCAGACAAAAAGATATAAAAAAATCAATTGAAATGTGTGGACAGAATGACAACCAAACTGCTTATTACTTGCCTACGCAAGCGTGGCGAGTCCAATAAGTAAATGCACTAAAAAAGGATGTTAATTGAGAATCACGAACAAAAACACATAAATTTCTTCAGATGTAGTGGGGGTGAAATAAAGATGATGGCACCAGGAACATGTGTGACACACTCTATTAAGGTATGCTGTAGGCTATAGCGCAGAGTTGTGTGGAGCCCTTTTGGGCTTAAGCCTTTTTTGGGCTTAAACCCAGATTTTGAAGTAATTAAAAGTGCTTTAAAGCCTTTTAGAAAAGAGAGCTTGGGCTTGTACTTAATTACAAGTTGTATATTCCTGGGCTTGGGCTTAAAGCCTTAAAGCCCGGGTGTTTTTTCATCTGTAGTGATGCCCTCGTTATCAGTAATCATTACACAATAGTACATGTATGTGTTAACAATTACAGCAGTCCATGCCCCCTTCAGTGAGCAGTTTGAGCACAATACTAAAACTGAAAATAGTAGCAACACTACATGTACCAACAAATTATTAATAAGTTAAGTAAAAGGCTTGTAAAGGAATTAAATACATTTGATAAAGAGCTTGAGCTTGTAATTAAGCCCAAAAGAAATTTTTGCACTTTGGCTTGGGCTTGTAATTGACTGTTTGATAAAGGGCTTGGACTTGTGCTTAAGCCCTTTGATAATGCAACTGACACAACTCTGCTTTAACGTTGAGGTTAGAATTTAGCCCCACCTCACCTGGACTAGTGTACTCACTACACTGCCATCTTTGTGTGATCCAAAGTATTAAAATAGAGGAGGGTCAACTCTGGCATTCAATTTATTACCAAAATTCAACACACAAAAAACACACACTCTCATCGAACTTAATATAGTTCGGGCATTCTCCTCTGGGTGGTTTGTGATTCCAGTGATAATCATCTGGGCTAATCTACCGTAAATGTTCAAATAAAGGCCGGGCTTGAATAAACAACTGGTACTAAGAATTTCCAAGTATAGATACGCATATTTTACTCAATATAAGTCCCACAATCTTCAGAGTGTCCAAAATGGCCTAGGTGGTTAAGCTGAGTGCATTGAATCTGGAGTTCCGGATTCAAATCTCAGTTTTACTTTTTCTTTTTTTATTTTACGTATTTTTTGTCCTGGAAAGAAATAAACACCTGGGATTTTAATCGAACATTTACGATAACAGCACCTTGCATGCATTACTGACAACTAAAGCCAGGATCACATAAGGCTGCAGAAGGAAGTGGCAAATCATAAACTTAAGACAAAAACTGCCAATGTGCCACACCTCATCCAGTGCTGTCTTCTTTATGCAACGATAAAATACTACATTTATCAGTTGCAATGATTTAATGCTTCATCAACTTGTTACATATATGTAAATATACAGAGTAACGCGGGGCTATTCCGACCTGTTTCTGCACTATGATCTAATTAAATATCAATGAAGCCATAACTGACTTGTCTTTACTTTATTTTATTCATCAATGAGTTCTACTTTGTCTATTCTATTAGGACTTCCTTGAAATCAGCAAAATTCAGCTCAAAGTTTGGATGAAAAGAGTACTTTCACTGACCTACTAGTTGTTGGGGCTCTTCTGACCCTAACAGGGTTATTCCAACCCTCCGGATACTAAATAGTATACGGGAAATTTATGCAGTGACCGGAGATATACCAACACTATTACTAGATAATACGTGAAAAAGCTAATGAACACAAATTTTTAGCCAGAGTTGCTTAGCCGGACTTTATAAAGATCAAGCTGTTCTTTAGTGCTGGTATAGCAGAGATCAGGGCCAAGTTAACTTTAATACGCAATTACATACCGTAACTTACCCATATGTATTAAGTATGTACGTACCATAGCACTTACTGTATATGTAATACTTAAACATTTAGCATTAGTTAGTTTACCATTTGTACTGTATAATTCTATGCTCATGTAGCGTATCATGTTATTATGTTACTGTATGAAGTACATGTACATACTCAAAAATCTGAACTGACTGTTTTGTAAGCGTTTAAATAACGTAAGTGCATTAACTTGGCCTTGAGCTCTGCTGTAGTTAGAGAATTCTATGCTGAATAGACACATCCTTGTTTCAGTCCTGTATCTGCTATAGTTAAGAAGTTATAACTGAAGAAAGAGGACCCTCTAACTGTGGCTATTCCGACCATTGTACTCTGATTTTATATTGGTTTATACTGGGGGATGGAATAGCCCCGACTTAATCTAATCTATATATACAACAAACCTCTTGTAGTCAATCCCAACTAATGGTGCCGAATCCCCAGAGTACCCAGTAGATTTGGTTCCATTTGCAGAGATACTGTCATCCATGGATTCATTACCAAAACCAGTAGGACCACTGTCTTCATAAGACGCATTATAACCTCCAGACGCCATTTTGATAGGAAAGGCAGATCACATGATAGGCGGAGCAGCTGCAGAAACATTGGGGGCGGGAAATTATTGACCATGAATAGACCATAGATTTCATAACTACGTACGTAACATGGATTGGAAACGGATCACGTGATCCCATTCAAATCAATGCAATAGAGCGCGGACAGACTTTGTAATCATGATCTTTCCTTCAGGTGCTACGCGGAGACCATAGTAAGAGAATCGCTCCATTACTTACATTTGCATAAAGAATTCAAGGTAATTTCATTGCTTTAAATACTTCTAAATGTCTACTTTACCGATATAAACTAACAGAACAATGATACTAGAATAATGCATTACGATAAGACATGACAAAAACTATGCATTTTTACCATGCGTGATAAGCTTAAAATCTATTCAACCTATAACTTGTGAAGTATAACTATAACCAAGAGTAGATAATAAATAGAAGAGAGTGTCCTACTGTGATATACCCCTGCTTCATCACGTCGTAGAATTGAAGAGTCACATTCAGGATATTTTCAGTATTTTATTTGAGTAGTTATTATATTGCTAGTTATTTTTGAATAACGACTCAGAAAGACTGAAAATATC